>NW_017100209.1:205363-214652 GCF_001263275.1 Habropoda laboriosa | reverse complement strand
TTTTCAACGTTTCCTGTCCTTTTTCTACGTTTGCGAGGCCTTTTAGAGGCGAGCTCTCCTGTCTCTGTCGCATTCGGCGTCCGCCGCCACTTGACGACGTTCGAGCGTTTCTCTGCCAACGGCCAGATCCGACGCGGATACCATGAATGAGACGGTTAATTGGTCGTGAGAGGACAGAGGGAGGACCGGGGATGTTTCTATTCGTAGCCGCAGTTTGCGTTTCGTGTCGCGTTTCGGACCGCTCTCGCTTATCCGCGCGTTAATTATCGCTGGGAGAATGAAGCGGGAGGCTGATAGGGACAATGACGATGAGGCTTTCACGGAAGGAGTTCAAGGTTTCGTGGATGGTAACGATGATTGCGTGTCCTTTTTAATGGGGGAGAAACTGATGTTCGTTGGGTTTTCGCGGTTTTTGCTGGAGTGGAGTTGTTCAACCCTTTCGGTGATTTGGAACAGTAGTTTGAGAGGGAGAAAGTGTATTTTATCTTGTAGGTGATCGTTGATCGTTGATGTACACAGGGTGTCTCGGCTGATTCTGACATCTTGATTTCCTCGCTATTGTTACTCGAAGCGAAATATGTTTCAGATCGAAGTGAAACTTTTCCACTCGTGAAAGAATTCATAACACCAGAATATGCCCCCTTCGACACCGTTTAAGTTTCACCTGAAACATTTTCCGCTATGAGTAATAATAACGAGAAAATCAAGATGTCAAAATCAGCCGAGACACCCTGTATAAGATCATTGAGAGCGAGAAGAATTATTGGAGATTGCTAAATAAGTAAATTTGGAATGTTTCAAATAGACACTGAATTATTAAAGATTCTGAAATTGTAATGTAAATTGTCGTTTCAATTTTGCATTAAATTGTGATTCAAATGTGCATAAAATATTAGTTTCTGTGGCTTGTGCCATAATTCTGCAATAAACAAAAACAAATTTCAATTATTCACATTGATTATTCAAGACAAGAAAATACTTACTCCCATAAAATACTTTCTCCAAAAGAAGAATTTCAGTGTCCAACAAAAGCTTTCAATTATTCCCACAGATTACTCGCAATCAAAAACCATAAAATGCCAATTCCAAGCTCTCCCTATTCAAG
Source organism: Habropoda laboriosa (assembly GCF_001263275.1). Classification (NCBI taxonomy): domain Eukaryota; kingdom Metazoa; phylum Arthropoda; class Insecta; order Hymenoptera; family Apidae; genus Habropoda; species Habropoda laboriosa. The sequence continues at coordinate 213,547 of NW_017100209.1, read as the reverse complement.
CATCCTCTTTAACACCGTTGAATATTCCAGCAAACGGGAACAACCTCGTACAAACGAGAGCAAAAAAAAAAAACAAAGAGCAGGTAGAAAGAAAGCAACAAACGAAAGGAACGAATGAACATTCGCGACGAACGTGAATCCACATGCAGTTTGAAGGAATACTCGATTAAAGAGTAGCAAAAGCAGCCCTGATTTCCTCGCGTTCCTCGCTCTCCCTTCTCGATGCACGGTATCACCAGAATGAAAAGGGCTGAGATACACAGGCGAGACCTGGACTCATGGTGAAAAGCGATGAGGAATTTATCTGAAATGACATCGGCTCGACCCTCGTCGTCCGCCAAAGGACTTATTCCCGAGGAGAGCTGCATTGTCTGAAAAAAAGGGGATCCACCACCACCGCCACCGCCGTCGTCGCCGCTCCATTCTCTCTTCTTCTTCCACCTTTCTTTCCTCTCTCTCTCTCGTTTTTCTCCTTTTTCCCGCCACCTTTCCCGGGACCACTCTCGTGAGGGACTCCGGGAAGCGTTCGAGCCTCGCCACTTTCGATGATGACCTCCGACAGCGAGCCTCTCTCGGTGAAAAGAGAACGAACGGGTAATTAATTGATTCTTCACAAATTGATTCTTCAAATTAATTGATTCTTCATAAAAACTTCACAAACGGAGAATTTAATTTTCTTTTATATAAACAAGTGAGAAGTGTTTGAAAAAACCACTGCTTCGTTCCAGGAACTCTCGAATTTTCAGAAAAATGAATAAACACCCCACGAACGCAAATTTCTAATTTCTTTCACGTAAAAAAATCCCAAATATAGTCAAACACCATTTTGCTTCACTCCAGAAACCCACAAACTTCCAAAACAATTACCACATCCCTCGCAAACAAAAACTTCCGCAATTTCCTTAACTTAAAACAATCCTCAAATATTTTCGAAAACCATTCACTCGAAACACAACGGAAAATAAATCTAATCCTGCGCCCAAAACGCTGCAGCAATAAAACCGAACGAAAACTCCCATCCAAGACCCGTGCGTCACACTTCAATCGATAAAACTTCACAGAACAATCGTTTTAACGACACAAGAGCCAAAAAAGAAGGAAACAAATAGAAGAGAAAAAAATATGTGAAAAAGTTTCCCCTGGAAGTTCAAGGGGTGATCCATCTGTCCTCGGTGCAGAATACGTCGATTTGCCGTGGGAGAAATCGACGTGGCAGGTTGGAGAGCGCGATATCGAGGTGAATCGAAAAGAAACTTAATCCCGGGGCTGGTGGGTGCGAATCCACGGGAAATATCGTTGCCCGGTTCGCTGGAGATCTGCGCATATTGGCCTCGTTTGCACGTTTCGTTTCGTTCACCCCATCGTTCGGGCCTGTGGAATTTGATCGTCATCCAGGTATTTGCCAGCTCCTCCAAGTGGCTTCCTAATTTTTTCACGTCTCCGTCGGAGCACTCGACTCGATGCTTCCTACGAATTTTCCCACACCTTTCTACACGTCGGTGGCCCATTTTCAATTTCCAGAGTGCCAGTTTTCTTGTACTATTCACTTAGAGGATTCGTTTCTCTTCTCGATAATTGGAACCGTTCGATGGTTCCGTTGTGTACTCACCAGGTTTCGTCTCTTTCTGATTTTCTGCGTTTTCTGAATTACTGCTGTTGCAGTTTGGAAGGATCCGAAGGGCGTGAATCAGAGATGCTTGGTTTTTGAATTTTTGGGAGTTTTGGAAGCGTTGCGCGTGATTATCGTGATTGAAAATTTGCTGTACGAGGATTTTGGGAATCTTTTGGATTTCGTGGTTAATTCTGTACCTCTGCTTTAAGATTTTTAATTATTGTAAATTGAGGAGCTCTAAAAGGCAAATTTAAGTTTCCTAGAAAAGTATTACGTGGAAATTGAAAGTTTCAAAGTTGAATGAGGAAATTTGAAATTTCATATTCCGAAGGAGGAGGATTGTAGAATAATAATATTCCAAAAAGTGAAAAGGAAGTAGGCCAATGATACTAGATAAAAATTTAAATACACATGTAATATGTCAAAAGTTGAATATTTTTGTGTAAAAAAGGGGAAAACTAGGGGAAGGAGTATTTTTCTATTGAAATGAATCAATTTAAGGCGAAAAACTGAAGATTTCCTTGGCTCCGACGATTCTTCTCATTTTCTCTTCAATTTAGCTACGTTATCGCCCTCCGATAATGTTCGTCCCTCTTCCACCCTCTCAATTTCGTTTCCCTCGTTTACGTTCCAATGCACAGACACTCTTTTTACAGGGCAGTGTAATGGAATAATAACTCAGGACGGAAACGTCGACAGTGTAAACTTTCCTTCGGTAACGACTCGTAAAGAAATTGCACAACGAGTAATGCCTAAATATTTGTAAAGCTAGCATTGAAGAAAAATTGATATCGACGTTATTTAAACAACTTATGAAACAGTTAAAGAGACAAGTATATCTCCAAGTGGAAAATTTCTTCCTCTCGATATTCCTAAGATAACACAACTTCAGAAAAATTTCTTGAAATTTACTAAAATAATACTTTCGCAAATTTTCCTAAAATCTCGATAAAATTCTCTGAGAAATAAATTTTTCCAATTCACACCATTTCAAATTGACAATTTAAAATTTGATCAAAGAACATTCCACGCAGAATATTTCCTTTTTTAAATTTTCGAAAAATCCAAATTTCTTCGAATTAACAATTTCACAAGAACTTTCCAAGGAAACAATTTAATCCGTTCAAAGTATGGTGTTTACCGGCAAGCAACAGCGTTTTCTTTGACGGTTCACTAGGTTAGGAGGAGAGAGGCGTGTTATTGCGAAATTTTCGAATGTCAGGAGCAGGGAAGAAGTGACTTAAACGCGTTACGTTTAATACTTAAATTGTGCCTCCGAAATGAGACGCGTAACAGCGTGACGCCCGACTTGACAGTGCTATTAAGAGCAATATCGTAGCTACCTGTCAGATCTGGGAATAAATGGAGCAGCGACGGAACTGCTGGAGCTGAAAATGAATTTCCGGATACGACGCTAATCTTATCTCCGCGAGGGAATTTATACCTCGACAAACGTTCCTCCTTTATTTTCTCCACGGAAACCGAACGAATCTACAGGGAAATGTTTACTAAGGCGCGCAGAGTAATCAAAGATCGCTATAATTGTAAGCTGTTTGACGAAGAAAATGGCGTGTTTGGAGTTGCACGGTGAAGAGAAAAGTAGGAAGAATGAAATGCCTAAAGTAGCGTCGTGAAACTTTGTTGATAAAACGTTATTTTGCATTGTAGATTGGTTCCCTTTGAAATAGTCACGATAATGATAACCGTGTCACATTGGGTCGTCAATTTTTCTCTTCATTTAGGAGATACTGAGTCAGAACCTCCTTCAACTTCTTTCTCAGAAATTTCTCAAATTTTAAAAAATTTGAAACTTCGTCATTTTACTAAATTGAGATGGAAGTAAGCAATGGGCAAAATTTAAGGGATAAATTGAAGTGAAAGTGTGTCGATTAATTTTTCTCTTCTTTCGTGTTTCTTTTATAGGAAACTGTCGATATTTTCTCCGCTCTCTGCCTGCGTTGTTAATGACTGTTGGGTTATTAGGAGAAATGAGCGTGTGTCTGTGTAATAGTAACAGCAGAAATGATCAACATACTGAGACAGATTAATATAAACATTTATAGAAAAATAACATAGTAGCCGTCTGTTTAGATATGTTGTTTCTTCTCAGCGTCTTGTCGATGTTTGTTTTATTAATCCTTTAACATTTTCCACTCCACCGATTAGACTCACATCCACGAAAATAACTAAACAACTATCCAACCAAACTAATCCTCCCAGCAATCAGTTCCACCTATTTCACCTACCTCCAAATCATTCCAAAGTCAGCTTCCTTCGCTGTAGCACGCGTCAAACTCCCCAACACGCCATTTTGTCGCGCCGAAGTCCTCGGCACGCACGAATAAGCTCTCGGTCCCGGAAACGATTGCACTCCGATTTGTACTCCTGGATACCTTGCTGCTGCTGTTGGTGATACAGGGATGAGATCGGGGAATGGCCGCCCCATGGGATCTGAGGAATGCCTTGATAACTGTCCATCTTGGACCTTAAATAAACATCGAACGTCACTTCGTAATTCTTCCGTAGAACGTCTTTAAAGTAAATTCAATTTACCTGTTAGATAAATTGGAATGCAAGAAAATTCTGGGTGCCGATAATAGTATCTTTCTAGGGAACAATAGTAATATCTGTACACTTTCGAATATCTAACGAAAGGTATTGAGATTATCTCATACATTTGGATTCAAAATATCGAATACTTTATTTTATCTTGTTTCTGGGAAATTTGTATGTACATACATGTACCAATTAGAATGTAGCAAGGAAAATTATATTTTTCTTATTTCTAAGGAAACTTACTTTCTCGATATGCAGTTCTAAGAAATTGACTTTTTTTTAAGTTCTACGAAGAAAATTTTGAGAAAACAAGTGCCACTAAATACAGCTCTCGAAAGGCATAGGGGGAGTTCCCTTAACGCCGGACGGCACCTAATATCGGACATTGGTTATATCTGCAATAATTGAAACGCTACGGAGCCGTTATTCTGCGTATCTCCTAGAGGAGACAAGGGGAATGAAAATAAGTTTTCTACGCGTTTCAGTCGCGTGTGCACAGGTAGAGAGATTTATTTAAGGAAAACCTTAAGTGTCCGGCGCTGGGGGAACTCCCCCTGATATTGCTTGTGTTCTTTGATATTTGCGAGGAATTTTATGCACTTCTTTATTGAAACGATATTCGTTAAGGATTGATCATACTTTTTTAAATTTTGTTTGTTAGAAATCTTTGAGTTAGTGTAGTATTTAAGGTGGAAAAAATAGTGTTCATATTTAGATTGTATAATATTAATTGTATTTTTTAAAATGATACTTGTTAGGAATTTTATTTTTTTATTTAAACGATATTTGTTAGAAATTGATCATATTTTGTCAAATGTTATTTATTAACACTGTTTAAACTAACATAGTATTTAAGGTGAAAGAATCTTCTAAAATGCAATTTGTTACAAATTTTTCAGTAGTTGTAATATTTAAAGTAAAATAAGTGGGAATATCGATCGTATTCCTTAAGCAAATTATTAATCACTATACAACCTTCGCAGCACCATTTTACCCAGGAAATTTAAAAGAACTCCAAGGAAACACACCCAGAAACGAATCAATAACTCGACCCTTACCCAAGCCCTTCCTCAAGCTCTCCAATTCCACAGAAGAAAGAAACCCTAAACCTATCAAGACTTCACTATCCTCAACTCAACTCACACCCAACAACCACACACACCTGCACATCTACAAAGTCCTGCCTCCTCCCAGAAAAGAAAAGAACACAGGATTCCACGTTTTTCTCTCTCCGGAGGGGAAGAGAGACGAAGCTTCTTTTTTTCTTTTTTTAATGTAAAAATCTCAAAGAGGCGCTGACGCAACGCGTAATTACGCTTTGCCTGGTCCGGTTACAGTTGTCCGACGCTCTAACCGAGATCCTCTGTTCGGATTCCAGTGCTGACTGTCCCTGGCTACGACGTAATGGTGAATAGATCCCCGGTGGTGGAGGGATGCAACGCGGTTTTATCTTGCTCCGCGCACAAAGATGTGAAAGAACACCTGACAGTCACCTCCTGGTTCCGCGACGACGCCATTCTTCTACCTGGAAGCACGGACACGGGTGAGTGTCGAAATCTAAACGATTTGCATGTTATATGACGCGTGACAATTTTACTCTTGAGATAACCGCGACGACGCCATTCTTCTACCTGGAAGCACGGACACGGGTGAGTGTCGAAATCTAAACGATTTGCATGTTATATGACGCGTGACAATCGTCTTTTACTGTTGAGATAACCAAGTATCCTCGAGTTTGTACTGCGAACGACACATTTTCTGTTGTTGAGAATTCGAATATCTCAATTTACTTTTGAAGATATCGTTAATTTTCGAATCAGAAGAAATATTGAAATCTTAATTGATTAAACACGTTTTATGTTGCAAATGATAGTGTTTGGAAGTGGAACTTTTGTTAAGTGTGAAGGAATACTCTTGGAATCAAGGATCAAAGGAAAAATGCTGGAATGTAGATGAAAATGAGTGGAATTTTGCAATATTAACATTTCTCTGTAATCAAATATTTTGATATGATTTGCAAACTTGGTTTTAAAATTCTGCCAAAATTCATATTTTTTCTGCAGCAGGGAATGTGTTAAATTAATTTCTCGAATTGTGAAACCGACTGATGTCACTGCACTTAGGGTAGCACACTTTACTCTCTTTTGAGGTTCCTCGCAATGAAAGAATGAATTTCATTTTCAAGTGGAAAATGTGTCGACGTTAATTACCATTTGAAACATTCGCAATTTCTTTTTCTACGTCTGAGTAGCAATTAATGTTTTGTCGAACTCACTCAAAGGACTTCGCGAAACCATTTGAAACATTCGCAATTTCTTTTTCTACGTCTGAGTAGCAATTAATGTTTTGTCGAACTGACTCGAAGGACTTCGCGAACTACACTACCGGCCAAACGTTTGGAATCACTGAGCATTGCAATTTACACAAAAATTTCCAGAAAAAAGTCGAGCGACTTTGAGAATTTTTTATCATTCGAATCAATTCAATAAATGTAGAATTGAGATAAACTTCAAATTTATAAAAAATTAACAGCAGATTTAATATTGATGAAAAGTGGGAGGTGATTCCAAACTTTTGGCCGGCAGTGTATGTCGTAAACCAAGATTTCCAGATATTTATCAGTATGTTCGTTTTTTATTACTTAAAAAGGAATCTATCAGGAAGAGTTTGTTTCAACTAACTGAAACGTCAATCAGTAATTTTCCTTCAATTTTTCGTGTACAATAAATATCGTAAGTTTAACGAACGATATATTTCACAACGTAGCCAATAGCGTGCGGATTTTCGTGGTGTATTTCTGAAAAACAAGCTGAACGAACGAACCACTCTTTTTCCCGCTCGCGGAAATAGTTGATTTTAATTGCTGACAAGCCGGAACGCGTTTGTTAATATTAAAAAATATTAGCGTCGAGATTTATGCTCGTTAAGTCCGGCAAGTTTTCCACGGTGAAATTCACCGCGCGGATTGAATTTACGGCAGGATGGAAAATGGCCATCGTCAGTATTGAAGATTTTCCCTCGGTAAGTGTTCGTAATTGCAACAAAACTGACAGAATTTTAATTGCACGTCCCGAAAATCAAATTAATTCGTCGTCCATTCGTAAGAATGCTACACGCTCCCATTTGACGATATTTTAGTAGATTTTCGTCGGTAACTGTAATTGCTCAAATTATTCTTGGACGTTTCGAGTCGGTAATTGCAGGTCAGTATCGAAAATATATCAATTAAATTTAAGCGAAATCTTCGATTAAAGTAAAAACCTACGAAGGAATAAAATATTTCAAAATATTCTTCTCAAAGTATAATAAACTTGAACTATTGTAGTATCGGAGGGCCACCATACCTAAATAGGAAACCGACAAGGGGGAACAGAGAGGAAGTGGTTGGCGTAGCGCGCAAAGCCTCGGCTTGCTAAGCCGAAGGTCCCGGGTTCGATTCCCGTTGGGTTCCTACAAATGGGGGCTCGTCCGGGATGGAGGTATCTACGGCTACACGAAGCCAGGAGTTGTGCGATGAAGAACATGTTGAGAGTTTGCACGTCTCCCAAAAATGCGTTGTTTCGGCTGTGTACCACTGTGTGGGGGAGTGTACCCGAAAGGTATTGAGTTGTTGAGGTGTTGAACTTTAGGATATTCGAGGACGAATGTCAGTTCAGGATGGCCGAGTGTAGTATCGGGGCCTCCATACCCAAAAATAGGAAACCGGCACGGGAGAATAGAGAGGGTAGCGCGCAAAGCCGAAGGTCCCGGGTTCGATTCCCGTTTGGGTCCCTCAATATTTTTCCCTAGGTTCCTACAAATGGGGGCTCGTCCGGGATGGAGGTATCTACGGCTACACGAAGCCAGGAGGAGGTGAGCGATGAAAACATGTTGAGGGTTGCACGTCTCCCAAAAATGCGTTGTTTCGGCTGTGTGCCACTGTGTGGGGGAGTGTGCCCTAAAATGTTGAGTTGTGTTGCACTGAGGACATTCGAGGGCGAACGTCAGTTCAGGACGGCCGAGTGTAGTATCGGGGG
>NW_017100209.1:182944-205208 GCF_001263275.1 Habropoda laboriosa | reverse complement strand
AAAAAAACTTTCTATGGAACTTCTCTTCCATCCGCCATATTGCAAGACTCCTCGAGAGCAACCATAACCCTCGAACAGCTCCAAATCGGGCGCAAATCGACCAAGAAATCGCTGTTCGCGGATCGATCTGTTGCGGCGCGATGATAAATCGTCTGTTCGTGCTATGAAATTCTAAATGCGACCGAACGATGCCAACAAAGCATAAAAACGTCCACTTGCGAGCTCTCGGTGTCCCTGGGGAGGCGAAGAGGGATGCTCGATGACATTCGATCGCGGGAAAGAGGAGAAGAGGGAGAAAGATGGTGGCGGGGCACGTTCGTCGAAAGGAACGCGATAAAGTTGGAAAGATGGAAAACAGGATTGGAGAAGAGGGGTGGAATAACGCGCGCCGCCTATCTGCGGAGTTATTTTAAAGTTGTTCAGTCGGTAGACGTGTTTCGTAAGGAAAGGGATGAGTGAGCAGGGAGTTTGATAGTTTTTAAACGCTCTTCGTGACTGAACTGGAAATGGACGGTCGATGACACCTGTGAAGATGTCGATTATGTTCGACGATGGATTTTGTTGCAGTTTTCGAGACGAATTTTAAAGATGTGGATTTTATTCGAGTAAAAAGAAATTGGTCGATGGAATGTCATCAGAGATCACAATTGTTAAAGAAAACTACACAAAATTACTATAAAGAAACGTTTCTAAAGTGTCTAAAATGAAAATTTCTAAAATAAGAAGAATTCTACAATAAAATTTTATCGAAGATCATTCTCCAAGCACAATCTTTAATAAACCTCCACAAAATCACCAAAAAGATACATTTCTATAACATTTCAAATAAAAATTTCTAAAATAACAAGAATTCTGCAATAAAACTTCATGAAAACTGCATGAAAACTTCATTCTCCAGACACAATCATCAATAAACCTCCCCAAAATCACCGAAAAGAAAAACACTTTAAAAAATCAAAAATAAAAATCACCAAAGGAAGAAGAGAAATCCTCCACAAATTCTCCTCGCCGGAATTACTCTCCAATCAAGCTACCAAAATCCGAGAAAAACAAGAAAAACAAAGTACTCGTATCCGAAACCAGAAGATCACCTTGCTCTCCCATTTAATCCCCGCTCAGTCGTCGCAATGGAAGTGGCTTTATACTTTTAATAATGGTCGTCTCCTCCCTAGCCCACCCTCAGTCCCGTTGCCGGAAATAGGTGCTCGACCCTTTTCCGGTTTTTCAGGCAGCGGAGCACGCACGTGCACGCCACGATTCAGGCGTGTTTCAGTCGCGAACGCGGGCTTCTCCTTCGGCTTTATGCCTTTGTACAATCCTTGTGTCCCGTTGTTTTTTCCCTTCTCTCTTTTTTCCTTTTTTCAACGTCGACGTCTCATCAACGTTAACGGTTGTTAAGTTCGAATCGACAACGTGCGCGCGCGCGCGTAATTTACAAAGCAGTTTCATGCGATCTCTCCTCGATGCTTTTCCGGCTGTCGTTTTCTTTTCCGTTTCACAGCGTTCTTTGCCTTCTACTCTTCACGTTGGCGGGGGTTTCATGTAGTTTCTTCTCCCCTTTTTTTGTTCATTTTCTCTGTTCTTTTCTTTCTTTTTCTCTGCTTCTGAGGGATCAAAGTTCGGCGACAGAACGCCGCGCCGCTTCGAACGGATATTCGAGACTTTCTTTGAGACGCGTAACGTTGATGACAGAAGGCTTCTGATGAGCGTGAGAGTGTTCCTTTTTGCTGGGAAGAAGATGATGCGTGAGATGTAGCGTGTAGTTCCCTTGGAAAGGGGAGAATTTTGAGGAATACGTTTGATGGAGTGTGGAGAAGTGATGCAAGTAGTATAGGTCTGGCATTGGTCAGACGTAGATAGAGGAACAGTCTAAGGTTGGCCTGAGAATTTCAGAAATATAGTAATGCCTTATAAAATTGTTTATTTTCGACTGTGAAATAATGTAAAAGTCAAACTGAAATTTTGAGCAATTTTTAGTTTAATTAATGATATACTAGGAACAGTATTGTGAAATAGGAGAAGAAGTCAATGGTATGGCAGACTTACTACTTCGAGATGCAAAGAAATTTTTTAACTGTTAAATAAATATGCAACTTGCTTATTTTTAATTCTGACCAATAAATCTGTTCGATATTTCTCTATAAACGTACAATGTGAAGCATTTAATCAAACAGCGTCGTATTAACCGAATTTTTCCCTCATTCGTCGTTTCGAATCTTGTTATCCGTTTTACCACCATTAATACCACACCCGACCCATTGAAATCCTCCGTTCGTCAATGGTATTCCACGAATTATTCCCCCTAAAATTGTGCAAAGATAGAAACTAACGTGGATCGATGGAAAATCCTGCTCGAATAAATTATAATCCGACTGTGTTTCGAATCGTCAGCGTCATCGAATCGAATTTAATCCGGACGTAAACCGAATTAAAATCGCCATCGCCCGAAGCGTAATCCTCCTTCGCTTCCCCATGAACTCCATGTACCCGGTGGTCCATTTATTTCGATACCACCGGACCGTCCTATTTATTCGTAAATCTGTACTTTACAAAATGAATCCTGTTCGAAATGATGAACATAACACAGATATGAAATACTTTCTGCAGCTTCGCTTAAAAATCTCCTCTGCGAAAAGATGATATATTTAACTCGCAAACCTAACCTAACTCGATGATATAAATTAATACGAATCTTCGCTATTTTCATCGCCGTTTATATTTCAAACCCAAATTTTGATCCAGAAACCAATGATAATTTCACTTTTCGTGCACCTTATTCCACAAATTTGATAATATTAATCTCCATACACGAGCAATATGGCTGAATGGCCGGCTAAACGAATGAGATATCACGTGACCCATATACCGGGTGATTGGTCCTTGTATTCGTGAAATGTTTATACGGATCATCCTGTGCATCGGTGTATGTTTCCAACGGAGAATCGAGGAATGGAAACGGGCACCGGTTTCAAACGGGTATTTAAAGGGGGTTCGAATCGAAAGACACTTTAATTTCAATTAAAAACCGTACGTACCCCCCGTCTGAGAGAAGTTTAAACGTTTATTTCCCGACGCGCGTGGAACTTTCATCGACGGGTCCTGCATAAACAATCCCCGAAACCGTCTCGCTGGAAAACGGAAAAAAAAGAGAAAAAGAGGAGCAGAGAGAGAGAGAGAGAGTAGGAGGTGGAGGCCTTCAAACTTCATTTTCCGTGGCGCGAGACTCGTCAGTGCCTTTCCATAAACAGCCCTCGAACCACCCTCGGGGAAAAATACCGCTACCCCACTCGACCCCTGACCACCCGTTTCCGCTCCTCCCGCTTCACCCCCTCTGGCCGTCTCTTTAGAGAGGGTTTATTCGTAAATTCGAGGCACGCACCGTAGATACAGATTAAAAGGCACGCTGGGAATTCGACTATTTGGGGAGGCGAGGGCAATATACATACAGCTTATTTAAACAGTTTAGGAATTTAGTGGAGTTTTTTTGAGGTTAGCAGTAGTTTTTAATTGAAAGTATATAATAACTCGTTTGGGCTTTCTCTTTGAGGTTATGTTTTAGGGACAGGTTTAATTGAAAGTATATAATAACTCGTTTGGGTGTTTTTCTTTGAGGTTATGATTTAGGGAAAGGTTTAATTGAAAGTCTATAATAACTCGTTTGGGTGTTTCTCTTTGAGGTTATGTCTTAGGGAACGATTTAATTGAAGGTGTAATAAATTGTTGGGGGTTTTTTGAGGTTAGATTTAGAGAAAGATGTAAATTGATGGTATAACTTGTTTGGGCTTTCTCTTTAAGGTTATGTTTTGGGGAAAGGTTTAATTGAAAGTATATAATAGCTCGTTTGGGTGGTTTTCTTTGAGGTTATGATTTAGGGAATGGTTTAATTGAAGGTATGATAAATTGTTGGTGTTTTTTTTGAGGTTAGGTTTAAGAAAAGATGTACATTGAAAGTATGATAACTCGTTTGGGTGTTTTTCTTTGAGGTTATGTTTTAGGGAAAGGTTTAATTGAAAGTTTAATAATAAATTGTTGGACTTTTTGAGGTTAGGTTTAGAAAACGATTTAATTGAAAAAGTTTAATAATAAATTGTTGGATTTTTTTAGGTTAGGTTTAAGAAAAGATACAAATTGACCGAGTTACACTAGATGTAAAACAACAACGATTATTATTACTCAAAACATTTCATAAATAGAAAAAACTCCTTAAACGAAACTCCCCAAGCGAATAACCCAACAAAATTCCCTAAAAACAAAATGAAAGCTGATCGTTGCAACGAGCAACGATTGCCGTAAGAAGGCGTGCGACAATTTCGAATCAATAAGCGATCTCGAAGTGGAGCGAGCCTAGAAATATAGAATTCCCCCGGCGATCACATAAGAATCGCAACATCTGTGGGAGACGATCCTCGGAGGTCTCGTAAGAAAACCGGCCTCGTAGGAGTCCCGGGAGAAATAGAACGATCAGATATGCGGAAGCGAAAGGGCGCGACACTCGAGCGTTTTAATATCTCCAATGGCGAAAACACATGACCACGCCGCGGAAGAAATATGGAAATCCCGTGGAAAATATTCAGTGGCTGGCATTGGCAACGAGGAGATGGTAATATGCGCTCGTACACGATACCTCCGCTCTCTCCCAACGGCAAACAGTGGACGGTTGCGCGACAAAGGGATGAAAAACGTGAGAGAGAGAGAGAGAGAAAAAAAGCGGAAGTGGAGAAGTAGCTCTGAAAGTGTCCAAAGTGGAAGGGAATGCAGCAGGGCGAAAATTAAATTTGCCTGGACGGTTCTTGGGAATTTCGAAGTGGGTCCTTTTGGGATTTTAGTTTGTTTGTTGTTTCATGGGGTGCTTCGAGATTAGCCGCTGAAGTAACGCTTTTCGGGGGGAGTTATGGTGGAACTGTGTGAAAAAGTCATGCTGTTTTCTCTTTGGTAGGATGAAAAAGTTTCAACGTAGAATATTTCTATGCAACTTCGTGCAATTTTACCAGTTTCGTGATTTAATTAGAGCGATTCTCGAAGTAATTTGTTTTTCGCGCTTCGTGGAAATGAAATGTAACTTTTGCTGATCTTTCAGATGAATTGGAATATTTTATTTGAAGCCTCTTTTGGTCCTTTCTTTTTTTGCACAATTGAATGCTGCAATTTGTGAAATTGTTTTAATTTGTTTCGAAGGTAGGAAATTGTAGAAGAATTCGGTGCGAATTATCTTTCGAATTTACTTTCAAACCTTTGTTATTGCGAAACGGAAGAAGGAAATCACAGAATATCTTTGGAAAGCTACTTAGAGAATATTATTTTCAAAAACTAATCGAATACTTAATGAATTACATTGTACAGCTAATTCTATAATAACAATTCTTTATTTAAATTTACCCTGGATATTCCACGACTCTTCTTTAAAAATCGTCGCATTTTATTGTCCCACCCGTTAGACACCTGAAGCTGAGCCTCAGGTACGCAAGAGTAATGAATAAAAAGTGGCCACATAATCCTCGAATTTTGTTCGAACGCGAATTGCTATTTCTCCCGATTTCTCCCTTTTATTAAACCAAGCGACTTTTCTACTTTCATTTTCCTTTAAGCAATACCAACGCGAATTCTCTCGAGACGTCGCGAGTGAAAAACCAATCGCTTTATTCGATCCTCGAACTCCTCGCGACAGACTAGGTAAATATCGAGGGAAGCAGGTAAACGTAATACTTAAAAGAAATTATTACGCTCTTTTCCCCGATATTCACGCGAGAGCAAACTAATCGACGAAGCTCTACGAGCTCCTCAGACGGTCCCGTCTGAGAAACCAAAGCGCGGAGAGAAGTAAACGGTAAACAAGTCGGTGGAAAGAAGAATTTATTTATCTTCCGGTAAATAAATGCGAAGAAATCGAAAAGAAAGAGACGGGAGAGTTAATGAAACAGTAATCGTAACGCGACAGTGCAAAGGGAGATGAAAATGAGCCGAAGGGAGAAGAGATAGAGGGGTGGACACAAGTTGCTTCGCAAATGTGTGCGGACACACTCGTGCTGAAGGTGGGCAACGTCGAAGAGAGATTTTTTTAAGATGAAACGATGCAAGCTGAGTAGGGATAGCAGGAGCTAGTCTGAACAGGAGAATGAGATGTCAACATTAGCCGTGCTCGTGGAGAGGTACCAATTAAGGGAACAGAGGAAGGTGGAGACCTGAATCATTCACCAGGTTCCGGTCGATGGTGCCTGCTCGTGCTTTGGCTTCGCTGCTCAAACGGCTGTGGAATTTCCGAGATTTGGTGGAAAAAGTTTGGAGAAAATTTGAGTAAAATGAAATCAAATATAGATAGGCGATAGAGAAAGGGTTGAGATGACTGCAGAACTTGTGAAATTTGGGTAAAAACGTTTGGAAAAAATTTGGGCGAAATAAAGTGGTATAATAGTGTAAGAGTATGGTCGAGCGAGTGTTGGGACTCGCGCTGGTTTATGTCCCGCAGACCGAGAGGTCCCAACGCCTTGACACCCCCTGGGGCGCTAAGGGCTGAGTCAGGTAAGGACCTTGCTCCGTAGAAACCCCCGACCTGTGTCCCGGAGGCAAGAGAGGGGCGTCAAGGCACATATATAAGGACGCGTTGAATAAGAATGTGGGGATGGTATTAGAACGAATTAGGAAGCGTGTAGTTGATAAGGGCGGACCAGAAAGGAACGAGGCGCCAACGACGGACGAATAAATAAATATAGCTTTCAACATCCGTTTAAACATCCTGACAAATGTTACTTAGACCAGACAGCCCTTACAATAGGTAAAAAATAAAGAAGAGAGAAAATTTGAGTAAATCGACTCGAATGTAGATAGGCAGTAAAGAAAGGGTTGAGATGTGACTGTGGAACTTGTGAAATCTGGGTAAAAACGTTTGGAAAAATTTGGGTAACATAGAGACTGACGTATAGGTAAAAAATAATGAAAAGGTTGAGAGAAAATTTGTGTAAAATAGCGTCAAATATAGATAGGCAGTAAAGAAGAGGTTGAGATGACTGCAGAACTTGTGAGATTTGGGTAAAAACGTTTGGAAAAATAGAGTGGTACATAGGTAAAAAATAAAGAAGAGCTCGAGGGAAAATTTCGAGATAAAATATCGAGAGGATATAGAGAAGCAATCTTAGAGAAGATAGGATTAACCCCTTAACTTGCACGCTCGAGTTAATTCGAGCGCGCTAAACAGGCCAAACTGTGCACACTCGAGATAATTCGAGCGGCGTTGTATTTGATGCTGCTATAATTTTTCACACTCGAATATATTCGAGAATTGAAAATAACAATGTGAAAGCTAAGAAAAAGAATCGTGTTATTGATATTTATCATTTACATAGGATTGTAAGCTATAATACTTATTTATTCGAAAATAAAATATAGCCTTTTTCCATGGAACAAAAGCGCAGCGCAGCGCATTAAACTAAAAATTTTGATTAATTTTGAATTTTTTTTATTTTTTTGCCAAAACAATGTTCTAAAGTTTGTTTTTTTTACATTAAAAAAATTGATTTTTTTTGGCCGGTTTTTTTCAAAAAAACTGTGCGTTAAGGGGTTAACGAGGAATTGTGACAGTTTTGTTTTTAAATTGATTAAATTGAAATTCTGCTTAGAACTGTTTACACGTTGACATAGACGTCCTGTAAATCTGCATAAGTGCACGGGTATATTTAATAGAGCTGGAAGGATATCAGGATGGAAACAATTTGGTTGAAACACCGTGATTAGCGTTCGAGATTAAAACAAATTAGAAGTTCGGTCGGGAACAATTCCGAACTCGCTGGAACTCGGTAGAACGCGAAACTTGTTAAACTTTGAAACTTCCTAACTCGAAGCTTAGCGTTTTGGCCGTGAACTTGTGGCACCGTGATCCTATTGCATTACTCGCGCACTTCGAACGTTAATAAATTTCGGATCGGCCAATATCGCTGTCGCAACCGTTCGTCGTCAACGTTATCCAAATCCATCGAATAGAAGACGGACCAAAAATCTCCTTTTCCCTTAAATTTCCAAAATTTTTAATCCTCCACAATTTAATAATAATTGTTCATCTGTTACTTCTGTAGAATTATCGATATTTATCGAGAAAACGTAGGAATGAAAATGAAATGAAAAGCGTCGAGTGTAAGTTAGGTGAAAAGTTTCCTCGCCCGAGGTCCAACGAAGGAGAAGAAAATCAGTGAGAACGATCGCTGGAAGATCACCGATTTCAACCGATTTCCAAACCATCAAGCTCCAGCAGGAACGTCAGTTCCCAACACTTCCAGCTCATCAGCCTCCATCGAGATACCAGTTCCCCTGTGCTCGCCATCTGCGACCCCCAGAAATCTTGCATCTACCTGCAGAATTTAGCGAGAGACTTCGTTGCAAACAGATTCAAATATCTCTCGATAAAGTTTGTACATTTCTTCACCAGGTGAACTCTCAGAATACGGTCAAATTTTCAAAAAAAGGAAAATTTTGAAATACGTAAGAATTTGATCGTCTAATTATCGAAATAGGCCTCACTTCGCTCGAAAGCATAGTAAGATCTCCCCTAACCGCCCTTCTTTGCAAACAGATTCAAACATCTCTCCATACAATTTCGATATTTCTTAACTAAATGAACTCTCGAAATGCAGCGAAATTTCTTTATCCGCTCACAATAATTTGCCACCTAATCACCGAAATAAGTCTCACTCCACTGGAAAGCATCGTAACATCTTTAACCACTCTAACCTTCATTCAAACCCAAATTCCTCCCCCATCAATCACCATCGAGCCCACCACCCTAACTCTCCTCTGAATTCACGAGAAACCCCGTTCTCACCGTCTCTGCCTTCTTCCCTTACCAAGGCCATTATCGCCACGCCCTATCATCCACGCTGTGTCACAAAGAAAATCCATCGATTGTATCGTTCCCAAGGGGGTACGTCGCGCGAGACGTCGCGTCGTCGACGAGGCCGTTAACGGCACGAGCGCGTTAACGACGTTGGCACGTCGCCGCGAGATACGCCGTCGTCGAAGGGCCCTCTCTTCTCCGTCTCCTCTGTTCTTGAGTCAGGATAGCGTCGCTGATAACGCGCGTCGCGACGATGACGAAGGAGGAGGAGGAGGAGAGCGCAGGTGTTTCCGTGCGACGTGCAGCATGCACAATGTTGGCCGGCTGGTTACGAAACAAACGTATCACGGCTCGACACGACGTGATGTTCACCGTGATATCCTGCACGCGTACACACCATGGACATACGCGTATGTGTGTGTGGTACGGCGTAGTACCTGTACGTACGCAAAATGGGTGGACAGGGTGGGTTAGGTGGTACCTGTTACGTGCAGGCGACCGGCATAAATATGTATGGAACATGAATGGCTGAGCGTGTACAGGACGAGCCGAAGCGGGCCGTTAGCGCGTCCCTGTGGATAGCCGGATGGTATCGCGATGTGCACCGTTGCTTTGGACCAACCTTCTTCTTTCCTGAGAGAGCCGAATTGCGACGAGTAACCTCGTTGCAGCGAACCGTTTTGTTCTCCGTGCTTCCTTTTTTTCTTTTTGGGGAGAGCGAAAGGTTCGTTGGGTTCGATTTTCGATGTTTTCTTGGGAGAGGAAGTTTATAATCACGTGAAACAGTTGGACAATCGTCTAATACCATTGAGTGGAACAGAGTTTTTGAAGGTAGCTTTTGATTTAGCAGAGCGTCTTAATATTTCTCGTAGATTCAACGAAGAAAGAAGAATAGCATCAAGACATACACTAGTTTGTGAAGTAACTTTCGAGGAAGACTCGTAATGATAAATGTATAATACTTAAGTAACGTAATAATGAACGATATAATATTATTTGCAACATTTATAAGAATATTTAGTGGAAAAGCGGATAAAAAAATTACTGTCCGGGGCTACCCGTCATTTTTGCATTCTGAAAACTAAAGATTAAAATTCACTGACTTTTTTCTTAAAGTCATATGAGAAATATACTCGAATTTTGGAATTATAGTAAACGAAGAAGGTCTAAAGTTGATTCTTTGAAAGCTTAGTTTGACTAAATACCTTTCGGTGGTACATTTTTTTACTATTTCGTTTAAGTGTCCGGGGCTTCCCCTATAGTAAGGAGGAAAACTGAAGCAATCACAGAAATTTTTAAGCGAAGTGTTATTTATTATAATTTAAAGCAGAAGAAAATAAAAATCGACGATAATTCCTTTCTCATAAATTGAGTATATGGAATCAGTTTTGCATCACGATTACAAGCACTAAAAAAAGACTGATTTGATAAATTCTCCCATCTATCAGATAGGTTATGGTAGTTTAGATTTGGTTTTAGAAATTCGAAGTTCGCAACGTTGGAAGGGGTAGTCCGCTTAATTAACGTAGAGTGAGTGATTTGATGTTGGTGATAATATGTAGGGTAGTGTTAATGGGGATAGTTTGCGAGACTGACGCATATCTAAAATTGAATTACGGCTTGCGGTGAATTCCGTTTTAATGGATATTTCGCTGAGATACAATCGAAGCGATATGAAAACTTCTTTTCCTCGTTAATTATGTTTTGCACAATCCATTTAATCATCATTTTATAAAATAGAGCAACTTTGAAGTTCGGTGAAAAAGTATTAGAAACGTAATTAATCTTTCTTCTTTGATTTTCAAAGCTCTTTGAAATTTTAGAACCTCTGTGAAAACATAACCTCAAACAACTTTAAACTTTAATAAAATATATAAAAAAGATAATTAATTTTTCTTCGATGAATATAATATTCACAGTTTTGTGTGTTTAGAGAAGAAATAACATTTTCGAAGAATTTTCTAACCTCTGTGAAAACATAACCTCAAACAACTTTAAACTTTAATAAAATATACAAAAAAGATAATTAATTTTTCTTCGATGAATATAATATTCACAGTTTTGTGTGTTTAGAGAAGAAATAACATTTTCATAGAATTTTCTAACCTCTGTGAAAACATAACCTCAAACAACTTTAAAATTCAGTGAATCATAAAAATTTGAAAGATAATTAATTTTTCTTCGATAAATGTAGTATTTATAATTCTTTGTGTGTTTAGAGAAGAAATAACATTTTCATAGAATTTTCTAAGCTCTATGAAAACGTAACAGTATATACATACGTGCACGTTTATGAGGGTTTCGAGAGAATAGATGTTCAGGAGGAACGTCGATTGGGAATGAATTGCACGACAGGGGAAATTGACACGTGAAATGCAGTAACGTCAATTGAAGAAAGGACTGTGAACGGTATTTCATAGAGGCATTTGTTTCATAGAACGTACACTTGCTGGCATGTTTAAACATTTGCCAATATTTCACTGTCCCTTCGTGTTTCCCGTGTCCTACGAAATCGATAACGAATAGAGAGAGAGAGAGCAGAATTATTTTCAACAAATAGACGCCTCAAATAGACGGAAATTTTCAAAATTGCATTACGCGAAATATTACGGTGTTAAAAAAGATATTGCAAATTTTAAAGATACATTCTGCAATACTCGTGGAAAAAATGACAGTAATTGTGGAACTTGAAAATAAAAATTAATTACAAAATTAAATGACATTATGTAGATAGTTAATTACTAAAACTACCTCAAAAGAAAGTTATTCTTTTCCAAGTGTCTATCTTAACAAGAATTTCTCCAGGAGAAAAACGAGAAGCAACAATTCCTCCACCTCGAAGAATTATCCCCCGCATAGTTCTTTCAAAAGAAACAAACAATCCTTCCATCTTAATTACATAAAAAATTACACATTTCCCTTAATTAAAATTCCCCTGCATTTAGCGAACAACTAAATTCCACACAAGAGAATAATTCCTTCTTCGAACCATCCTTTTCCAAGAATAGCGTAAAAGAAAAATTTCTTCCACGGAAGAGTTTCCCAATTAACGTTTCCATTATGTCACTCGCTAAAATTCAATTACTTTTCACATTTTTAAAATCTTCCAACTGATATTCGTCTCGTCACTACCGGTCTCCATAAAAATCTCTCGTCTTCTCTGGAAAGAATTCTCTGGCGACAAAAAAAAAAAAAAATAGAAACCGAGCGAAATCTATCAATTCACACTGTTCGATCTTTAATTATGCGGAAAGTGTCCCCGTTTCGGAATCAGTTTTAGTCGCTTTCGCCGGCGGATCGTGCGTAGAATTATTCGTCCTTTGTTCCTGAAAATATTCCCCGTCGTCGCTTCGACTCCGCTTCTTATAGGAAGCGGAGGATCGAATGGATACTTTCACAGGCGAGCGAACGCTCGATTGAAATACGTGCCCGGAGAATCTGTCGCGAACGTGCGTCCGTCGGGCGTTCGAAGATTTTACAAAGTAGCTCGAAGCTTTTACGTAAACGCGCCCGGCTCCTGGTTAGAGGCGAACTTTCTCGCCGGTAGCTCGCTTCCGGTCGACCGGAAACGCACTCCGAAAGAGGCGCGAGAGGAAGGGACTCGCAGGGATTTACCTTCGCTTCGGTAATTATCGAGTCGAAGTGAAAAATTTGTTGATCGTTTTGTGGAATGCAGTTTAAAAGAACGCAGGATTTCTGGTATTTGAAGAAAGGAGAATAGAAGTTGGCGGATTTGTGATGTTTTCAAGGTATTTAATTATGAAGGGAATTGCAGAAGAATCGATGTGGTAATTCTTAATGCTTTTTATTGTTAGATATTTTGACAGTTAATTATTGATGTTTTATTTTATGGTTGGTAGTTCTTTTTTGAGGGAAGTAGGTTAATTTTGCTTTGCAAGGATATTTGGTGATTGAAATGAAAAAGGCTTTGTGAGTACTTTTACACTTTACATTTATTGAACAATTTTCCAAGTTTTACAGTGTTACAATTTTTTGGTACATTTATTTCTACACTCTCCATAATATTATAAAATATGTACAATAAATGAAGGCAAATGTTTAATATGTATTCAAATTTATTTCTACAATTTTACAATTTTTTAGTACATTTACTTCCTCACACTCTCCACAATATTACAAAATATGTACAATGAATAAATACAAACATTTCCAGTAATTCTCAAAAAGCTGGACACTTAATCATAATAAATTACCAGAAATTATAAGACTCCTAATTTTCTTCTTCAAAAAATAAAACAATCTCTTGCATAAGAACAAAGCACTTCGTTCAGAACCGTCTAATAATCTCGAATAACGATTTAAAGCGAATTTCACGCGGAAATTCAGTGCGGTAATGCAAGGTAGATTCCGTGCGGCATCTCGAAGCTCGTTAAAAATTTATCCAGAGGCAGAAACCGCGCTAAAACCGCCTCCTACTACACTGGGATCGTTTCTCAGTGTTAATCCCCTTTTCTCGGCGGAACCAGCGGCGAAAGGACGACGTTTTGCCAGCACAAAAGTGCTGAGTGGATCGCGTGTCGCACTGTTTCGTCGGTGTCTGGGACAACGACGTGTCAGAAAGGGGTATGGGGGTGGTTGGTTGAGAGGGCGAGAGCTGTCCTCCTTCGAGAAAATGAAAATGCGTCCTCCAGACGCGAGAAAGACGACAAAGCTGGCCGGGAGAGACGTTTGACACGAGCCGCCGCCGGTCTGACTCGAAGAAAAACTTCAAAAAGAATCGATAGACCCCGGCCAGAGACCCTTTTCTCATCGTGTATCCTGCGAAGAAGGGTGTGCGAGCCTCGAAGACGTGTCAGACCCTCTGATATTGAGGATAAAGCATCGTCGAAATGAAAGCGTTTTCGAGGACTGGGCTTGCGTGTTCGTTTGTTGAAACGTGCGAGATGTTTTCGCGATGTTCCTTTCTTTTTTCTTTTCCTAGAGGATCTCCCTTCTGACGATGGCCTCACTGTTCGGTGTAAACTTCGCCTTCACTTTAGCAAATTTCTCCTTTGCTTTCTCGCTTTTGTACAATTCGCGGGAGAAAGTGAATATTTTTGTTCTGGGTGTATTATAAACAGAAGTGCAGTTGCGCTTCGCAATTGTCGAAGCCTAAGTTTCGTCTCCGTGTGAGAGGTAGAACGCAGAGGACACAGTCGATAAAGCCGGAGTTTCATCGAATCGACGTAACCATGGGTCGGTGGCTCGTGACACGGATGTACACGTGCCGTGGGACGACGTAGTCGAGCTTCCGGTTCGTATACGGCCGTCGTGCGGCGAGTTACGGGCTATTTATCTCCGTATTTTTATTCCGTCGGGAAAGACGATATTAAATTGCTCCTTTCGCGGCCGTTCCGTCTTTTCCTCCTCTCTCTCTCTCCCTCCATTTGGCATCCGTGGAAACTCTGGCCACGTTGAGGCTGACTAGCAACCTTATTTCCCATTTCTTTGGAAGCCACGTATCGCTGGATTCCGCGTGGATACATCGTCTGGTACGTTATTTGATATAGGGCGACCAGCAATACGGTTGTGTGCCGAAGAAATAAGCAGTGGCACGGGGAAGTTTGCTTGAACTTGTATGTACCGGGTGTCTCGTTTAAGTTGAACGTCTAAATTGTTTCAACTGCTATTGGTAGTGAGAAGAAGTGACTGAGAGGAGTTTACGGTGTGGAAATTAGTATCTAGCGATGATAACAAAAATTCTCCTCGATGTTATCTTTAGCGAAGATCATTCCTAGGTCCTCGACATATTTTTTACTGTTCTTTCTATTTTACTAGGTCTCTTTGAGGTTAGGTTAGATCTTGATGTCGGTTATAAGATATTAATGAGGATTAGTCATCTTAGTCATTTCTTCTTGCCTTCAATAGCAGTAACTTAAGTAAGACACTCTCTGGATAAAAATGAATTATATTTAAGGTCCCTTTGAGGTTATGTTAGGCCTTCATATCGGCTATCAAATATTAATATGCGAAAGATCGACGATGACGATTCAGTCACATTCTTAGTCATTTCTTCTCACCTTCAATAGCAGCAACTTAAGTAAGACATCCTCCGAATGAAAATGAATTCTACAATAAAGAAAGTACCAACGATGGTCCTTCGTCCTTTCTCCCTTGTGCCTACTCTTCCATCATTTCCTCCTCCATTCTACTCTCCACTCCACACGTAAGATACACAGATATCACGAAACAAAAAGGAGAAAAAACGAAAAGAACGAAACAATTTCATTTCTCATATCCGAGCGCGATACGATCGGGAGATTCCTTGGTTCCCTTGCCAGTTGGAAAAGCGGCTTTAGGCGACCGGAAGCGGTCGCAGTTTCTGGCCGGATCGAAAACAAAAGCGCGTTATACTGGATTTCGCGGCAGGCTGGGCGAAAATAACGCGATACCCTCGATATTTTCGCCTCGATTCCAATCCGCGCCAGGGGTTATGCAAAATCCTCGGCATCTGTCGATGAAATCCCGCTCCCGACGCACCGTCAGGCGTGAAATTTTCAATTTAGTTCCAGCCAAACAGCCGGACTTGTCCGTCTCTCTTGTCCTTCACTCTCTCACCAAGATCCCTCCTCTTCGACGTCCACGAGATTAAGCTTCCCCGCGTGTTACCAACATCGCCAACTGTCCGCCATTTTGACTGATCCTCGAAGTGTCTTGGAGTCCTTAAAACGAAATTACTCCGTTGAACAATCCTTCTTAGTGATCGGTGAAATTATTCTCTACGTTTCTCAGTGCTTCGTTTCTCATGTTTCTTCAATTGCGTGGGATTTTTTTTCCTTCCTGGATTTTTTCATATTTTTTTGATGAGAGAATGGGTTCAACCCATTTAACCCTTTGCACTCGAAGATCTTTTTTTGTTATAGGGAAGTAACAAATCGGAGATTCGATTGAAATTTTTTTCAAATTAACGTAGAAATAAATTGCACACGTATCAAAGGATATAGCTACTGTGTTTCAATATTTAACGTATTTTCACATTATACGAGAACTTGCAACAGTTCGTTCCTCTAACATATGAAACTCTACAATTTATGGAGGTCCATAGACCTGCTTGTGGAATTGGTTTAATAACATGTTGTGAGTGATGGCGTGAATGTAGTGTGTTTGTTGAATCGCCTCGAGATTTGTAAAACGAGCGGATCATGCAGAAGAACAGGGAGTAAAACAGAAGAACCGCGTTGTTATTGATATCAGAGAGTACGTGAGAATTTATTGCGAGATACGATAAGAGACCGTTGATCAGATTATCATTATTCCTTTTTACGTGTGTTTATAGTTATTATCAAATTACTGTTATAAAATATATTGCTATTGAACTTATTATCACGTGCTATACAACCACACTGCTGTCCTTCACTTTTAATAGAGCCTTAATTAATTATTCGTTATTCTTTGTTATTGTTAAAATTCTGTTGAAAAATTTCTGGTCGCTACATTTTTCCAGATATTCAGGCGAAATTTCCACAGTAGCTAAAAATCTGCTGTAATCAAAGGATCCTCCGTACATGAATCGAATCGACCCGTGGAATTAAAAGGGTTAACGTCTGTTCTCAGTCGCCTCTCGAGTGCCAAAGTGTTAATTACTGAACGAGTCGTTCGTTGCCAGATTATTTCACGACAGTGCGTTCGTAGACAGGCTTGGAATAATTTGAAGAGTCGAAGAAAGGGGCATTTGTAGTTTTTAATGTCGTTTGTAGTGCACGATACGTAATATACGACGCGTTTCCAGCTCGGTTGTATGAAAGTTAAATAAAAAGCGGCGCTATACGAGGAGGACGATAGAAGGGGAGCGATGAAAAATGATATTTCTCGCGTGCTGGCGGGCAAAAACGCGTGAAATCGAACAACGAATTAAATGATACGATGTGCAATATATGTGTGTGTATATATATGTATTGGATGGAGGGAGAGTTGTACGGCTTGTAAAGCTATTTCAAAGGGATTATGCGAAACGCGGCGCTCGCCAGTCGCGTCAAATACTAGAGATTAACGTCACGGGGCTGACGTATTATGTTACTTTGACGATGTAATTCGCAGTTTTATCCGGAAACGCTATAAATCGTGTTCTGCGTCTGTAATTAAAACACTTGCTAGCAGAATTCTGTACGAAAGTTGAATAATAATTAATCGGAATCGAGGGAAGAAATTGTTGCGCTATTTCGTACCGAATTAATTTTAATACTATCTTCAAGACCGGGGTCGGCTCGAGGCATTTTTCAAAGCGAGCTATTTTCCATTTTTTGCGCCCTCCTGTTACCCCCCTCTAAACATAAATAATATTAACACTTTACCGACCGGTAGCCTATTAATCGGCTTTTTGCCGTCAACGTTTACCGACCGGTAACCTATTAATCCATTTTTTGTCGCCAACGCTTACCGACCGGTAACCTATTAATCCATTTTTTGTCGCCAACGCTTACCGACCGGTAACCTATTAATCCATTTTTTGTCGCCAACGCTTACCGATCGGTAACCTATTAATCCATTTTTTGTCGCCGACACTTACCGACTGATAGCCTATTAACCGGTCAAAGTTTGATCAACGCTTACCGACCGGTAACCTATTAATCCATTTTTTGTCGCCAACGCTTACCGATCGGTAACCTATTAATCCATTTTTTGTCGCCGACGCTTACCGATCGGTAACCTATTAATCCATTTTTTGTCGCCAACGCTTACCGATCGGTAACCTATTAATCCATTTTTTGTCGCCGACACTTACCGACTGATAGCCTATTAACCGGTCAAAGTTTGATTTAATATTTCTACAGGTATAAGAAAAAGCGCGTATGTTCCCGCGCAATAGCCTAGAGTCTAAACAGAGCCGGTGTCACCGATGTATCTGTGGCTGAGTGACCGGTCAAAAGTGCGTAGAATGTTCAACCGCTACCGGTCGGTAAAGTGTTCAGTATAAGAAAAAGCGCGTATGTTCCCGCGCAATAGCCTAGAGTCTAAACAGAGCCGGTGTCACCGATGTATCTGTGGCTGAGTGACCGGTCGAAAGTGCGTAGAATGTTCAACCGCTACCGGTCGGTAAAGTGTTCGGGACGAATTAAAGAATTGAAATGCGATACTCCGTCAACTTTGTTGCAACTTAACTAATACAAAGTTCATTTACAGTGACTCTTACTAATATTCGGACACTCTTTAGAACAGTATATTTTTGTTTAAATTTGTTTTTTTTAAACCGAATATTGTTGCTTACGAGCCTTCGCTGCAGCAAATTTCACTTTTCGTGTCTCAGAAAATAAAAAAAAGAGAATTTTAAATTTTGGCGCTCTTTTCGAATTGCGCCTCAAGCTATTGCCTCGTTAGCTCGCTATCTAAGCCGGCCCTGTTCAAGACTGTTCTAATATCGTCTCAATGAATAATTTTTCATTCATTTCCTTATGAAGCTTTCGAGATGACGATTTTCAATTTCTTTAAATTTCCTTATTTTATTGAACGTTTTATTTTTATATACAGGGTTAGTTGAAATTGAAAGGGTTACAAGTGTGAACGAGCACTGGTGCTTGATGGTTGGATTTAATAGAATTTCCACGTGGGAATTTCATTAAATTCGTTCCAGTGTTGGCGCAGAAATATTTTTATCGCGAGCCTCGCTTCGTTGCAGGAGGAAGATTCGTAGTCACTTCTCAAGGCGATCTTCACATCAGAGCCACCAGACCGGAAGACGGTAGAGCCACCTACTCGTGTTTAACTTTTCACGCGCTGACTAGCGAGAGGAGAAGAAGCGAGCCTGCAACGTTAACAGTCATAGGCACGTGAACTCTATTTTTCTCGTAGAAACAGCTCTGCACATTTACACAAGTGGTGTCTGGCTTTAGAAAATATGAAAAAATGGTGTTCGTTTATTTTTGCAAAATTAGAAAGGTACGTACACTTAGGTAAGACTTAGGCTACCTTCATAATCACCGAAATACAGGATGTTTCCGAACTGGAGGTACAAGCGGCAAGGAGGGGTCTCTACGTGCAAAAATAAGCGGAAAAAAAAGAATAACATTTGTTCGTATCGGGCTTCGAATGAATCAGCGTTGAAGATTTACCAAGCACGCGTGTACTAGAAGACCAGTTTTTGTTACGTTTCGATTCGTAAACATCGCCGAAGTCGCGGCTTGTTGTCATTTCCGTGGCAAACTTTCAGTCTTCGTCGTTCTGTCGATACGGCAACGTACGGTAGTCGAGAGTACGCCGATATAATTCTCGCGTTGTGCGCTTGTGCCGGTAAATTATTTGACTAATTACTACAAAGAACGCCGTTCAAATCGCCGTCATTACGACAGAAGAACAACAGAAGTGAGATTTGTACGCCGTAGACGCGAGATCGTGTGCAAGTGTACGTATCCTCGGTAGATCTTCAGCGCTGATTTATTCGGAAACGAAGCCCGATACGAAAAAGTGTTACTCTTTGTTTTTCCACTTATTTTTGCACGTAAAACCACCAGGTCGGAAATGATGTGTAAATGACTGAAATTCTGCTATCAAAAGAATTTGACGATTTGAAGTTTTTGTAATTTTGTTGGAAATTTAATATTGAATTGTGAATGTTGTTTTATTCGTGATTGTGTTGTATTTGTTGTATAGAACCAACTGGATCAATGCCGCCAAAATTGATGCAGAGATCTCAGATCGCCATCTCCGCGGAGAGCGGCTCGGACGTTCACCTAACTTGCTCAGCCCAAGGGAGCCCACCCCCTCAATTTACTTGGTATCGCGATGTTAACGGTTGGTTTAATTAGGAGATTGTTTACTGCATAATGTAAATTTACCGTAACACCGCATAATCCAACGAGATCGCGCAACACCAACATCCTTGTAAAGGAATAATTATTATATTAGTAATTAGATTTGAAAAATGACTCCCTCGTGAATCCAGTTACAATCGCCACTTTGTTAAATCTATCGGGAAGAGTGAAGGGACTTACGAGGAGTGAGATAATAATTGCTCTTAATTAATTCTCAGATAAATCAAGGGATAGTCAAAAATTGAAAGTTTTCACCATAATTCTGCAGATTGTAACAAATTTTGATTTACATATTGACACTGTTTTTTCTTTTTTTTTAATTTTTACTTTTGTCGTTCAACAGGATTGCTAAATTGTGAAGGAATCGTGCTTTCGTTGTCTTTCTAGGGACTCGTGAATGATTTCGTTAATTTTCACTTTAACCTAATTACCAGAGAAAGCAGAAATTAAAAATCATCAATTAATAAAAGATTCTAGTAAATGTGAGAAACCTATTGTTATTTAAGTATAATAAAAATGTTTTTAAATATAATTCTATAGCACTCTTCTCGTGAAGGTAACAATGACGATTTAAATTCCCTTCATTTTTGTGCAACGCAAAATATTTCCAAACATACCTCGACGATGTAATATATTTTTCAAATAAAAACAGCTACCTACCCCTCCTTAATTCCCACTAATTTCAATTTCAGTTAAAATTCAGGTATCCTGACAACGTTATATTTATTTTGCCCTTCAAAAATTCAAATGGACCAAATTCCAATTTGATCAAATTCAAATGGACCAAATTCAAGTGGACTAAACTCAAATTTGGCCAAATTCAGATGGACCAAATTCAAATTCGGTCAAATTCAGATGGTCCAAATTCAGATGGACCAAATTCAAATTCGGTCAAATTCAAATGGTCCAAACTAAAATTTGGCCAAATTCAAATGAACCAAACTAAAATTTGGCCAACTTCAGATGGACCAAATTCAAATTCGGTCAAATTCAGATGGTCCAAATTCAGATGGTCCAAATTCAGATGGACCAAATTCAAATTCGGTCAAATTCAAATGGTCCAAATTCAGATGGTCCAAATTCAGATGGACCAAATTCAAATTCGGCCAAATTCAAATGGTCCAAACTAAAATTTGGCCAAATTCAAATGGAGCAAATTCCAATTCGGCCAAATTCAAATTCACTAAATTCCAATTTAGTCAAATTTAAATGGTCCAAACTAAATTTGACTAAATTCCAATTTGGTCAAATTCAAATGGTCCAAACTAAATTTGTCCAAATTCAAATTGACTAAATTCCAATTTGGTCAAATTCAAATGGTCCAAACTAAAATTTGGCCAAATTCAAATGGAGCAAATTCCAATTCGGCCAAATTCAAATTCACTAAATTCCAATTTGGCAAAATTCAAATTTGGCCCGTCATCTTTAACAGAAGTGCGCGCGAAAATGGCGAAAATACGGTAACACGGAATATTCCGCGTTAGAGTGTAGTATCGAGTAGCAAGCAACGGGTATCCTGTTGTTGCAGGGCATTCGATACCGGTGGAGTCATTTGGTCGAATTCAACTGTGGGGTGATTTGATGCAAATCCGCCGCGTGGACGCTCAGGATGCAGGAAGGTACATTTGTCGAGCTAGCAATCAGGTTGGCGAGAAACGAGCGGAAACACACCTGTCGGTCACGTCAAAACTTAACGCTCGGATACAGCCTCGTGTACAGGTAGACACTTCCTCATTCTTGTGCAAATATTTCTATCAGGCGTTGATATCGACTACTATATTATTCATATATGCGGTTTGATAGAGAAAAAAGAAAAAAAAAAATAACCAGACTACTTTTAGAAAATCTTGTTAATACAAAATTATTCTAAATTAATGTAGAAAGAGAAGAATTGATGGTGATAATATTTATGAAATTTGATTAGAACGATTTGGAAGTGATAGAAATATAATACTTCGTAAATTTTTGGTTGAAACAATTTTATTAATTGTTATATTTTGTACAATTATGTTACACAGATAATTCCATATAGCGTTATTCTAATTGTAAGTTAGAACATTCAATCGAGACAATTTCTGAGTCGTGAAATCCAATTATGATTGACCCTTATACTCTATAATAGTGGAGTACTTACCCTAAGTGGCGCCTATGAGTCTGCTGCCGTTACTATTAATTTTTACTACCATCTTATAGAATCACAGAATTATCATAATGGTCGATCTACTCTGTACCAGGAAGATTGCAGGAAACCTTGGGTATCACATTTGGACTTACTTTCGTCGCATATCATACTTTCTCGTTTTAAGATACCTACGTCTTGATAAAGTTAAAATCGACAAATAGGGAGCAGTACAAAAATCGAAATGAACAGTTCACTGTGTCTGCTGAAAAATTGCATCGAAAATTTATGAATATTCATTCTCTAATTCACAAATTTCTCAATTTCTCCTTCTCTGTCATAATCGTAACAGACATTCACATTAATTTATTGAGTTCTATTAGATATTAGTCCCAGTGACCATAAGAATGAAAGCTCCCTTAGAGACCATAAGACCTCAGTGACTATAAAAATGCTCTTTCCCCCTCTTTCACTCTCTCTTTTTCATCTCTGTCCTCTCTTTTCTCTCTCTCTTTCATCTCTGTCCTCTCTCCACTCTCTTCTCTCTCTCTCTCCTTTCTGTTCTCTGGGTCCTCTCCCATC
>NW_017100209.1:162915-182934 GCF_001263275.1 Habropoda laboriosa | reverse complement strand
CCTCCTTTTCCTCTGTCTCTCCCTCTCTCCCCCTCTCTCCCTCTCTCCCCGTCAATTCGAAAGGAATAAAAAAGGGTAAAAACAGAGGCATCAAAATTACCCCATAAAAACCCTGTGCGGGCCCATTACGTCTCCCATAGTGGCTCTCGAAAGACGAGAAACGCGCGTGGAACACACACAGGGCGCAACGGCGTGTGGCAGCAGAAAGATGTACACATCGACGAAATTTCTCTCTCTCTCTCTCTCTCTCTCTCTAAAAAAAAAGCTTCAACTGCAACCGTGTTTCCATTACAACGGTTCGCCAAGCACCGTAGCGAATCCGACGATCGTTGCACCAGCACGTCAAAAAAAGGAGAGGGGACGTCCGTAGTAGAGCTGCGTAAATCGCGGCACGGGCATTAACTTTCGAGTACGAATCGTTAACCGTTTCCCCGGTATTTACAGATCATCAATTCCGGAGAGTCAGCCACTATGAATTGCACGGTGGAGGGTTATCCGGTCGAGAGCGTCGAGTGGCTGCACGACGGTGTTCCCGTATTGACCGCGCAGGACACGAGGATCAGATTGCTGGCTCCTCTGGTGCTCATGATAGGCTCGGTCGGCCGAAAGGACAAGGGGATGTATCAGTGCCTGGTCAGAAGCGACAAGGAGAACGCACAGGCCACCGCGGAATTGAAGCTAGGAGGTATATACACCTCTGTGGATCGCTAATCGAAATCGGTTTACCCCTTTGCTCAGAATTAATTGCTTGCGCTCCTCTTGCACCCTTGTCGTCCTTTTTGTTCTTCCATTCGTAGTCAAACAATTGGTTTTTTCATGTAGACATATATTTTTCTGACTCCTCTTGCACCCTTGTCGTCCTTTTTGTTCTTCCATTCGTAGTCAAACAATTGGTTTTTTCATCTAGACATATATTTTTCTGACACAGAAGGGAGTGTATGTTTGAATTTCCATGAAAATAACACTATCTATTGTGTCATTTAAGTGTGAGGGATGTATCTTAACGAAGGAGAGGCTATTTATCTTTTCTTTGGCTGATCAAGTTAACACTCGTACTACTTGGACAGTGAATTTGGTATTTCATTGCTAACTCCTTTTTTATGTTGTTACTTAGCGTGCAATTGTTGGTAAAGCTTTGTAATACGAATAAACATCTCAAATTCATTAGTAAAGTAACTGAAAATAAATAAAATCTAAAATCCTAATTTCTGTCCATACAATCAGATCTACAAGAAATATAAAAAATTGTCTAATCGTCTGATTTTAATAAATGCTATGTCACTGTTAAGAGAAGATTACAGAGAATAATATTATACATTTTCCCTCGAAATACCTCTTCTCAAGACGGCGAACGATGTTGACTGAAACTTTTCAGAAGAAAATTGTCGTTTAACGTCCCGCTCGATTTTCTCAGACACAGTTCCCGAGCTGCAGTACACGTTCATCGAGCAAGCACTGCGTCCAGGTCCTCCAGTGTCTCTGAGATGTTCAGCGACAGGATCACCTCCGCCATCGTTCACTTGGCTGTTGGACGGAGAGCCTCTGAGCGAGATAGCCTCTGGACACAGGTGTGCATCTAGATCCCATCGATCAATATTCAGCTTCTTAACCGAGAATAATGCCCGATGCAGGTACGCGATAGGACAGTACGTCGATCAGTCCGGAGACGTGATCAGTCATTTGAACATATCGTCGGCTGGAGCCGAAGATGGTGGCCTCTACGCCTGTGTCGCTTCCAACACTCTAGCCACAGTCGAGCACAAAGCCAGATTGAACATTTACGGTAATTCGAACTGTGATTGAGGACCGACCGGTTCGTGAAATTTGCTGGTCTGCGGAGCTTTGATCGATAGAGTTTTCAACCTTCCATATCGCGGTTTCGAAATTGGAGGTTTCTCGACAATTTAGATTGAATTATAACAGGGATTTCAAGGTAGTTACTGGAGTGTAGGTTTTAAATAGCCGGTGTATTTTGAGTTTGAATTGATGGAGTACTTTGAACAGAGGTGATTCTATCAATTACTGAAGCGACGTCTGATATGGAATATTGGGATTAGCTATGTACCTTGATAAATTTGAATTAAACAGAGATTGTAGCGCAGGTTGTTCTTTAAATAAGGCAGGTTGTTCAGTTCAATAATTCTAACTTCAGTTCACTACATCAGAGGATCCCCTGTAATCCTCTGTGAATGTTACCTCAAAATTCCTCCTGTATTAGAACTCCCAATTAAATAAAGCTCGCAAACCAATTCCTTCAAAACCTCAAACCTATACAACTGAAAGAATTCATAAGAAAATATTAAGTATTGAATTTGATCTTGATCCAAGGATCACTTTCATACACAATCAACGAACCACCAATCGTGTTATTTTTGTTTACCTCAAGCTTCAGACTGATGTATAAAAGGTGCATGTTTAAATGGAATTGCCATTGGAGTGCAAAGTGTTGATACCCAAAAATACCACAATAAATCCTTACGTTCATCCATCCTCCAAATATCCTAATGAATTTCCAATGATACACTTGAAACTATGCTAATCGTGATAAATTATATCAAGGGGATTGGACTAGTGGCCAGGGCGAAGTGTGTCAGAAGGCACTTCACGTCGATTAATAATTTCAGGTCCGCCGTATATTCGATCGATAGGACCGGTCCGAGCGATAGCCGGTGTCAATACCACCATAGCGTGTCCCTATTCCGGTTATCCTATCACGTCGGTCGGATGGTCTCGCGGAGGAGTCGCGCTACCTCTCGACATAAGGCACCGCGTTGACGGGGAGGGCCATCTTACCATCGCCAATGTGGATCCAAATGACGCTGGCACTTACAGTTGCATGGTTCACGCCAGACCTGGCGAAACAGCGAGCAGGGACATCCGTCTCACTGTTAGCAGTGAGTATTTTAAGGAACGAAAGTGCCGTTGAAGACTTTGCAGCAAATTTTGGGGAACTGTGTGGATCATTTGATAAGCAAGGAGAAAGATGGCTATTTTTTTAGTGTGGTTTGTTCAGTGAATCCCAGGTTTACCTATTTTTCAACATAATCCCTTGTCCTATCACTCTACTATCTTGTTTTTATAGTCAAAACTTCGCAGTCTAATTTTTTCTAATTTAAAAAAATTTTTTCTATAGAAGTATTGAAGAGAATATACTTGAATAATTTAGAAAATTTGCTTCGAGCTAAATTTATATTTCCTATAATTCTGTCTATTAAAAATTGGAGAACATTAGATTTATAGAATTTGTTAGTGTAACATTTACAGGTGAGGTAAAAATTCTGTAAGAATTTCTTTTTCCTTGAGATTTGTTGACATTCGACTAAGTGTTACGAGTTGAAGAATTAGCGAGGAATGAAACTTTGCCATTTATGAGGTTGCATTTATTACATAAAAGATACGCGTTCACGTTGGTTGCCTACGTTTCACTGTAACGTTATGTCTCTGTAAAAGCAAAGGCAGTAAGTACCCCACCGTGTGCGTGTACATGTACGTACGTACACTCGTTTTAACGAGAAACGGGTTTTTGCTCTTGTTTCTTCACGGTCGCCTCGCTCGACTCCGCGAAGAAGTCACCAGACCAAGCGAAAGAAGTAAATTGCACACCCGGAAGGATTCCCGTACCGTTACTTTTCAACTTTTTCTCATTTGTCACGAACGTAGCCAAGTTTAGAGAAGCGTGGAATCTAAGGAACACGTGAACGAAGGAAACTAATAACTACTGACCACGATAATCATTCTCCTTGCCCCAAAGTGTATTTCACAAGTAAATGCGATAAAACAAGGGAGGGAAATTTTATACTTCTCAAAGAGGAATATCAAGATTGAAATAAATTTTACTCGTTTCAGGTCCACCGGTTATGAGCCCCTTCAACTTTCCATCGAATCTTCAGGAAGGTAGTCGAAGGATGGCGAACCGTTGCCTTCCTCTTTACGCGTACGTTCTCCATCCTGATTCTCCACGGAATTGACAAATTTGCAGAAAAAAAATCAGTACAACGCTACATAGAGAATAAAAACAGTTTACAACTTTGTATCCACAATATAAGAATTTATATATAATTTTAATTTTTGTGGATCATTTTATGTCCACAATATAACACTTCTACACGTTCAACGAAATTCTGTAATAAACAAAACTTAACCACGATCAATCTACCCATGTCTGACAAATACTAGACTTGTACTACTTAAACACTCTTACTGTATTTTCTTTCTATTTCTAGTTAATATACCTTGTATCTCCCGTGATTATCTTTGGCCTTTCGTACTAGAGGGTTCATCCAGTTAAATAAATAACTAAATAGACCACAATACTCCATGAAATTAAGGAAGAACTGTGTTCGCGTTGCAGATAGAGGAGAGGGTGGCTGAGTTCTTCAGTCTGCTCGTCTTCAAGGAGCTATCCTCGAGGCACAGCGGCAAATACACTTGCGTGGCGACCAATAGCGCTGCCAAAGTGAACCACACAGCTGAACTTTTGGTGAAAGTGCCACCGCAATGGATCTTCGAGCCTCAAGACGTGGCGACACTCTTGGGGAACCCGTTGAACGTTCACTGCGAGGCCAAAGGATTTCCTCCGCCACGCGTCACCTGGCTACGTGCCAGAGGAAGAACGTCCAATGATTATCAGCCTCTGGTCGATGGTTCTGACGGCAGACTGACAATATTGCCCAATGGATCTCTGTGGACTGCCTCTGCTGGACCTCAGGACGAAGGGCACTATCTTTGCAGAGCGAATAATGGCATTGGGTCGGGGCTGAGCAAAGTGATCTACGTTTCTGTTCATGGTAAGTATTACCATAGTAAATTTGTGTGATTATAATTGAACTAATTGAGTGATTAAGAAGATTTCAGGTGATACGTAGAATTGGTAGGATTAATTATTGCAAGGAATGAGACAGAGGTTTTTAATCAGTTCAAATCTGGATCACTTTGGACAGTAAATTAGGTGGATTATGGGATTGAAGAAGGATAGGTTTTAAAGATTTTAAATATACAGAGTGTCTCACTCGTAATGAAGATGAAAATTATTTCTGTTAAAAGTAAGAAAAAATTACCATGACGAGTTTATACAGAATCACAAACGTTTCAGACGTAATAATATAAAAGTATCAAACGTTTACTGTATCAAAAACAAAATTCTCGTCAGAAATTTATCAAGATTCCACGGGAATATTCGAAATCATTTTTTCACAGAGCCAGCGAGATTCGAGTACCAGAGCAAAAACGTGACGATCCGCCGTGGTGAATCCGTGACGCTGGATTGCACTGTCATCGGAGATAATCCCATTGAGGTGCAGTGGATGCACAACAGCGACCGTTTAGACACGAACAGTCACAGGCTGAGCATCAGCCAAATAAAAACAGACAACGGACTGAAGTCACAGTTATCTATAGGGAGCAGTGATCGTCAGGACTCAGGAGTGTACAGGTGTACGGCGGATAATGCCTATGGAAGGAGCGAACATCTCATTTATCTCGCTGTCCAAGGTAACACGCTCCTCTTTATATTTGTAAATTCAGATTTCTCTAAATTTTATCGTTCAAGGAAAATTCGTTTGAAAATTCTTGCAAGATATGTGTCCACTGTGAGTGAAAAATTTGAGACCATTGTGCATTGCAGTCTAAGCAAGAATTTCACACAGAAATGTTTTAATTTTAAGAAACATCTTTTTTTGAAAACGCAGCAAATTTATTGCAGATATAACAATGCTACAAAATCACAAGTGATCCCAAACTTTTGTCCAGTAATGCATATTAT
The DNA here is from genome assembly GCF_001263275.1 of Habropoda laboriosa. Classification (NCBI taxonomy): domain Eukaryota; kingdom Metazoa; phylum Arthropoda; class Insecta; order Hymenoptera; family Apidae; genus Habropoda; species Habropoda laboriosa. Next base: position 177,173 of record NW_017100209.1, on the reverse strand, counting down.
TGTTAATAACTTTAACATCTACAAGATTTCTCCTTTAACATTGTTAATTATTGCTAGTCAATGAAGTTTTAACATTTGCTAGAAAATGTTAAATCAGAAATCGTGTTTAATACTTGTCTCGACAAGGATTCACTCACTTATTTAATCGTCAAGATTTGAATTGTAAAGAGCGCACGATATATCGTCGGCTGTATTATTAATATTTTTAATATCCCTTTGATATAAAACATTCGGTGAACAGAACAGATACCTTGTTCCATTCAGAATGAACGCGCTGATCTAGACTGTGATCACGGATGATGGTTTAATTATGTTCATTTTGTAAACGCAGAGAGACCGGATCCGCCAGCCTCGCTGGAAGTCATAGAAATCGGCTCCCGATCGATACGATTACTATGGAAGAGAGCTTTCGACGGAAACAGCCCGATACGGAATTACGTTATTCAGTATCGGTCTCTGAATCACGGTTTGCCGGACGATTGGAATCCGGAGAAAACGCACAACGTCACATACATGCCCGGAAGTTCTTCTAATAACGGGAACACCATTCATCCGACGCAAAATGGTACGCAAATTACACTATAACGATCACGCTTTCCCTCTGTAATTTCATTACTAATTTCTTTTTAAACTTACATAATTTTTTATTTATTTATTAAAGGAATTTCTTTGGAGAGTTAATAATCATATTGAAGTAAAATGGAGTAATTGATTATACTTCATAATTTCAGAACTGTAGGTTTATGATATTTTACAATGTCTATAGGTTTATCCCCTTTCGAGACTACCAGTGAGGATCAAGAAGTAGCTTTAGTTGGAGGACTTCATCCAGCAGTGACTTACACGTTTCGTATATTCGCGATAAATTCAATAGACGTGAGTGTGCCTACTGACGCTGTCGTCGCGAAAACTCAAGAAGAAGGTACAAAGACACACCCCATTTTTTTTGTAAAATTTTACAAACATGTCAATCATTGTATTTTATCAATTTCAATATTCCCTTTGCAACAGCACCCACAGAACCACCTCAAAATATTAAGGTACAGTCAGCTGGGCCTGGAGAACTTATGGTTAGCTGGCAGGTAAATAAAAATTTCACTTCTACCCCTTGCAATGATTATTCCATTAAAGAAGGAATGAAGTATCTCAGAAATTACGACAAAAATAAAATTTTGAAAATAATTCGTCATAGATTAAAATTGAAAATAACTCGTCAATATATGGAATAATCCTGATCGATCATCGTTGAAAGAGGTTTTATTGCGTTCGCAGCCACCCCCAAAAGAATCCTGTAACGGAGATCTATTGGGCTACATAGTGACATGGTCGGAGCATTCATCTTCAACGTCAGGTGTGAACCAAAGCAAAAGTTTAACCGTGCACGGATGGGCGACTACAAAGGTGCAACTCACCGGGCTGAGAAAGTTCACCAAGTACGATATATCGATCAGAGCTTTCAATAGTATAGCTAGCGGTCCAGCCAGCGTTCCTATTGTTGGAACAACTCAGGAAGGAGGTACGGTAAACATAAACTTTCGCCAGACATTCCACTGTAGAACGAATGTTATTATTTCATTGTTAAACGAAACGATAATGATCGTTTATTTCAGTGCCAGAAACTCCGCCGACTCAAGTGTCGTGTGTTCCTCTGTCTTCCCAAAGTGTGAAAGTTTCTTGGAGTGCTCCGCCACCGCATCAACATGGCGGAATTATTCAGGGCTATAAAGTGTATTACAGGCCTGTGCCCACTGATAACAGTATGTAAAATATATTAAGTTTGAAAATAAAAGAAATCAATAGGAATTAATAAAGTGATTTAGAGCGACGTTTTATTTTTGAAATTTTGTATTAACAATTATTTCAGTGGACATATCGACAGTGGGCGAAGTAAAGAAAACTTCCAGTGTAGAAACGTATCTACACACTCTGTATAAGTATACGAATTACTCGATTAGAGTACTGGCTTATACGGGAGCCGGTGATGGTGTTCTGAGCCCTCCAATTTTTTGTACAACCGAGGAGGATGGTAAGAATTCGATTAACCTTGTCAAATTTTCATTTTTGGACTAAGTGTAATACGAAAAAAATTCGAGAGGTTGAGAAATATGTTTATCATCCTTTGTCCAGTCCCTGGTCCTCCAGCTGGCATTAAAGCTTTAGCCTTAACAGCAGAGAGTATATTAGTTTCGTGGTTACCACCGTTGCAACCCAATGGGAACGTCTCCAAGTACACGGTTTACAGCAGAGAAGCTGGTTCCAGCAACCACAACACGCACACTATGCACGAGCCTCCGTCATCTCCAACTGATACTCTCACCATGGAACTACGAGGTTTGGTAGAAAGGTAATTAATTTTATTCTGTAAAATATTTTCTGAATCTGAGAAACAATACGTAATTTAAAAAAGAAAATTATATTTCAGACAATTGTACGAGTTCTGGGTGTCAGCAACGACAGGGTTAGGCGAGGGAGAACCAACCACCATAGTAACTCAAACTACAAATACTAGAGGTCCGATTATTCTTGAAATGTTTTTTCAGAAATTATTTAATTCGCAGATAATTTATTAGGATATGAAAATTATTTTTAAAGCTCCAGCTAGAGTGGCCTCTTTCTCGCAATTGTTAAGAAGGGCAATTAAATCATCGATCACGTTATCTTGTTTGGTCGTGGGGAATCCCACGCCTCGTCCAATATGGACGTACAGAAATGGACAGGTTTCTACTGGTAGACATTACGAATTGACTGCTGATGGCCATCTTAATATTCATGGTTAGCTTAATAATAATGTCGAATGGTTAAGGGAAATATAAATATATTTTAATGAATAAAAAAATAAAAACTGTAGGACTGGAACAGTCAGTGGCGGGGAATTACACATGTTCAGCCAGCAATCTGTTTGGCGATGATTCTATCACGTACACGTTGGTGGTGGTAATGCCTCCAAGAGCACCAACGCTGGAATTGCAGTATACGACAACGAATAGCATAAGACTTAGGTGGAATCATCCCAACAATGGCGGTGCTACCATTCAAGGTAAAAATGGAAAATAATTGATAGGCTTCTAACTTTAAAATAATTCTTTCCATCGTCATTAGGTTACGTTTTAAGTTACAAAAGGGACCAAGGTGACTGGGAAGAAATCGCGCTATCTCCAGAACAAACTGAGTTCATTTTATCAGGCTTAAAGTGCGGTTCCTCTTACTTGGCGCATTTGACAGCACACAATCGCGTGGGCACAGGCGATCCAAGTCCTCCAATCAGTGCCACGACAAAAGGAACTGGTAATCTTCAAATAATAGTCTTCTTTCTACACGAGACGTTGAAAATAAAAACGACAAACTCAATATTTCGAGTATAAATTTTTTTTGCAATGGCAAACTTTAAAGCTGAATTTCTCAAAATGTTTTCTCATTCTATTCTCAGTTCCTCATATACTCTCCGTTCAAATGCATTAATATTTCCTTCACAGCTCCTTTACTACCAAAGGAACGGGATATCATCACTGCCAATGGCACCTCCGTAAAACTAAACCTTCTGTCCTGGCCGAATGGCGGTTGTCCCATTCAGTATTACACAGTAGAGTACCGTAGACGCGTCAGCACTGAGCCATGGATTTTAGTGGCGAGTCGTGCCACAGAGAATCTAATCATAAGAGATTTAAAGACTGCTTCATGGTACAGTTTACGTCTGACAGCGCACAATGATGCTGGCTCCACGCAAACTAAAATGGAATTTGCCACAACCACTCTCAGTGGCGTCAGCATTGGTCCTCCAAACGATCTGATCATGGAAGACGACGTTAAAAAAACTATACCTAATCACAAAGTGCTCTACGTGGTTGTACCTCTTGTTTGTGCTATTGTTCTGATTATCTCGGCCGCCATTTTGGGTTACGTGATGTTGAAACGCAGTGGAAGGTATATTTATCTTGGTATTAACGTTAGAAGTTTGAGAAAATGATTGTTGAACGTTATGGTATAAATTGTATTTTTTCAGAGGTAATTATTTAGGAGAAATACTTCCTGGACAGCAGCAGAATCAACAGGCTGGCTTAGGGCTCGTTCAGCAACAGCAACAGCATCAACAACACCATCATCTTTCGAGCTGTATGTCCACTATGCAGCTGAAGTCCACTGCTGAACGTGACAACAGGAGGAATCATCAAGTTTATACTAGCTCTCCGGTGAAGCAGGAAAATCATAAGTCCAATGACCATGGATCAGGTTTGTTTCTCTATTTCCAGTTAATTTATGAAATAATCAAACTTTTTTTTCTATTCTTAAAAATTGAAAGATTCTAAATTTAATGTATAAAATAATACAATTTCTTTTGCTTGAATTTTAAATGTTTATAAATCTGAATAAAGTGGCCATTTAGTTAATCCAAGAAGTGGAAGAACCTTGCATCGTTGTATCAAAGCTTCCCATTATTATTCAGCGAATTGGCTAAGAATAATCATTTTCTTCGACAGAAATGTACGAAATAAGTCCATACGCCACGTTCAGCGTACCAGGAAGGGAGAATCGTTCAGTTACCACTGCGACGCTCGACTACACGATGCAATTTAAAACGTTCGGTCATCTAGAGAATGAGGACATCAATACGATCGATTACGAGAGGTCCAGCGTGGACTTCGAGAGGTAACTGTTTTCTTTCAACCTTGATCTACTACATTTTCAGATGCATGCCACGAATGCAACGTTCCTCGCTCGACTTCCTTGCTTGCGAGAAGCTTGATGTCCCGCTCCTAAACCCTTTTCTCTTCCTCTTTCTGGTGTTCTTTCACGTGCAGGTCTAAAACACCAAGGTGGCACAAGCAGCGATACTTCCCAAGCATCGCGGAAGCGGAGAGCAAACTGCGCTCGAGTCGTCAAGGTTCCGGAAGCGACACATCCGGAAGCCCTTGCGGAGAATGCGCTGGACCTAGTTACAGGGTGCCAGTGAAGCCTTGCAGAGGTGAATCTCTTTATATTGCCTTCTGTTTTATACTGGGTGACGCACAGAATACCAAAATACAATTTTATCCAGGGTTCGAAAATTGTCTTAAAAACTTTTATTTAAAAAAGATCTCGGAGATCTTTTAATGCCGATTTTACATGCGCCATTCAGTGTAACAAGTTCGTATTCTTCTTTGAAATTTATTTCGACATAGTAAAATCGAATGGAAAATGAAAAATTGAAAATTAAACTTTCTTATATTTTCTACAAATCTTTTATTTATTTTCAAATTTTTCTGACATACATAATTTCTTTTATTATTCCCTGAGAAAACGTATACTTCGTATGGTTGATTAATGTTGAATCTGTAACAATGTAAACGCAATTAGTGTTACTATAGCAATAGTAACAGAAGCAGACTAAAGAAGACAAAAGACTCTCAAAGTTTCGAAAGTTAGCCTAATTAATTCATCCAGTTTTCCGACCGCTTAATTGGCGGACTCTTTCTGCAGATGTGTTTTCACGAGGGGTGGAATCGAGTACAGAATCCAACAACGAAGGTTCACCCTCGCTAGCGAGACGACGAAGCCGACAGCCGAGCCGGTCTACTCGCAGGTAGCCAAGGTTTGTCTGTTTCCACATAGCACTCAGTCCTGATTTATAATTCAGTATTCGTATCACGGTCTTATCGGTCTCATGTCGATGCGAGATGAATAATGGAAAAATGTAAAATTCTTCGCAGAAACAGCCACAGATTATCAGATTCATAAAACCTGACTCTCATTACATTGACAAAGCAATACTTCAAAATCAACAAACTGGAGGTACTACATTTTTCTGTTAATTAAAGATTCTGTATCATGTATCGTCATAATCATATCATCATCATCATCGACTATCATAAATTTATGTAGAATGATAAATAATACAAAATTTCTTGAAATTAATCTGGATATAACCACAGAAAAAAAAAAATGATCACTTTAATCCTGCCAACCCGAAAACTAAACCCATTTAAATCTCTTAATTATCTTTAAATCCCAAATATAACATTTCTTCAGATTAATCTGGATATTACAGCCTCTGCAAGAATATAATCACTTTTCCTGTCTCTCCCTGTTTCTCCCACCTTCTCTTCCTCCCTAATCACAACAGACATTCAGATTAATTCGCCCAGCTCAATCAGATATTAGTTTCAGTGACGATAAGAATGTTTTGTCAATTTATCGTTAATAATATTCCATTGTCCTAAGAGCTGTCTCTGATCCATTGTGCGTAGTTCGGTGGAGGACATGACGTTGTTGCCGCCAAGCGGGTTTAGCGACAGCCGCGAGTTGAGCGACGTAGAGTGCGACCGTGATCGTGATCGTGATCGTGGCGAGCGTGATCGTGATCGTGATCGCGACTGGCAAGGTCTGTCGGCCGGGACCCGCCACGGCGGCAGCTTGGGTAGACTGCCGATCGAGGCCGTCGAATCTATGCTCGCTAGGTATCGACACGAACCTCCGTAGACCGTAGTAAGCTGACACGTTGAGATTCATTCTGTTTTCACGTTGGTCCTGGGAAGGCTTCTGGAGTCGACGTTGCTTCGATTAAACTTGCTTTTCATTAACAGAACTGGCCCATTACTAGCTTTAACAAATGTACAAACGCATTGTTTTACAAAGTTCTTAGTCCCGTACATATTTACATATGTCTAAATTAAGCACATTAAGTCTAAGACTAACTTTAGCTTAGCTTAGTTTAATTTAAAATAGACTGAACTAGTGGGTGTAATATAAGTGTAGTTTAGCTTGAAAGTAAAGGGAGATCCTTAAACTTGTCCTGTCTTAGCAATAGTATGTATCTATCAACACACTAGAAAATATTCTTAAGCTCTGAAGTTTAACTTGAAGATCACTTGGTTTTCTTCAAATATTAACTTCCAAAACATGAACTTCATCAAGCTAACAATAAGTCTACTTCACAAAGCTTGTATACACTAGACTAATATACAAGATAGTTCTACTAGAGAAAGTGAAACTTGGCAGAAGTCTTCCTAGGTTCCTAGAAGCCAAATCAAATTATAACTTAGAGAAGTTCTAGCCATCCCTGATAGCACTGTCCATGAAAAATTGTCCTGCAAAAACTACACAAGATTGCTTTAGCTATAAAATTAGAATTCCTGTTTCAAAGGAAGAAGGATATGCCTGTTAGAAGTAGCGGCCAAATCTGAACCAGTGTTAAACATCTCGTTATACAACTTCATTCCAGGTACCAACAAAGGAAGGAACAAGAGAGGCAAGAGTTCACTATACACGTATGATTGAGATTCAGCAATTCCAGCGGAAATCTTCGCGGAACGATATAGACGGAGTCGTAAAAGAGTCCTCTGAAGAACTGTTGACTGCCTAAAGCGTCTTGCAGAATGTCAATGGAGAACTGTAGTTTTCGACCGCGAGTGGCACACGTTCATCTGGCGACAAAAACGTGATTCGTGTCGAAATCAGACTAACTAGGGATGTTCTTTGTAAAAAGAAAGAAAAAAAGAAAATCTTTGCTCACACTGGTACACTGAGAAAAGCGTTCGCAACCATCCTAACCATTGTCCATTTTACCTGAGACAAATTTAACGTTAGCATATCTAACATATAAGATACACCAAACCATGAAATTTCTGTCAACGAAACGTTCTACCAATTCAACTACATGTAACACAGTTTCTTCTGTATACATATGTTTCTCAGTGTGCTGTATTCAATTTTCCATAAATCGTCTGATCGACTGCTCCACGTTGCATCGAATACTGCCGTTGCGTTTTATTCGCAATCTTCACCGATCGACCAAAAAAAAAAGCAGAAAAAAAAAAACAAAAAATCAAACGCGAAACAACTGTACGTGAAAGTATCGACGTGTTCTTGGGTACGTTAGAATGTCTCGTCTTTGGAAAAGGGAAAAAAAAGAAAAAATAGTAAAAAAAAACGAAAAAAAAAAATGAAAGAGCTGCATCACTTGAAAGCTACAACCACAAACCATTCCTGAGAAGATTCTGCAACAGCGATTATGAGAAAACATCCATTAACAGAGCGTGTTAGGAAACAAGTCAATTTAGAGACGGAATGATGAATTACACACGAGTATAATCGTCTAACTACTGTATAGTATAGATTGTACGTATCATTAGTCACACTGTTACCGTGGATTGTATAGTCGAACAGAAGAGCGAGGTATCGAGAATCGTTTACTGCCATCCTCGGGAAACATCGTTTCAATATCTGCTGTACAGTTGCTGCTGCAGTTACTATGTTTCTTTTTTAAAGATTTACAAGATTTTCATGTGAGAAAATGGTATAATACTTTTTATTATATTGTTATACTTTGCTTTAAGTTTGTTATGTTTTATAATATTTTATGTGTATTTTATTTTGCTATGTTATATTGTATTTTATATTTATTATATTTTGCTGTAATTTTATTGTACTTTTTGTGACATTGACAAGAAGAGATCTTTGTGAAAGAAAATTATTACTGTTTCAGAAACTGAATTAATTATTAATTTGATAAATATATAATTAAAAACTTGAGTTTATTTCCATAACAATTGAAGCAACTGTACTGGATCAATATTGTTCACATTTTTGGAAGAATCAGCTATAAGAACTCGACGAAAACATGAACTATAGAAATTTCACTATATTCATTTCTTTGCTGTATTTAATCTTCACTAGTTTTCCTATCATTCAAGGTATACTGATCATATTCCCAACGAATAATGTCTTTATATATCCGTTTTCTTTTTTCATAGAAATTTTTTGATAAAATTGCTACTGTACGAGTTAAGAAAAAAAAAAAGAAAAAATGAATAAGAAAGATCAACGTAACGATGTTTCAAACAGACGAATCTCTTAAATACAAACATGGCGATTTATGCTTAACACAGATGGCCAGTAGTATAACAACATTCCTAAAGTATCGGCATTAACAAAGGGGCAATTGTGCGTTTCGACATTTCGTTTGACTAATTATGTTGATAGAATGATTCGAGGATTATATTTGCGTCATGACGCGCAGTTTCGATCCAAGATCGAGAAGTGTGATTGAGAAAGAGTATATAACGGTACGTTTTAAAGGTGTACATACATGTATGCATCATATTTAGAGGGTGAACAATTTATCGACATACAATGGGCTCGATTATTAATTAACGCCAAAGAATAGCTTTAAGTACTACGTTGTTTTCATTCGCGGAATATTCTATATAGATATTTTAATGTTTAACCTTTCGCGTATCCTTGCGTTTCAGAACAAAAGAGATTAGATAACCTCTTTATTGAACACCGATCGTTAAAATGCAGGCATAAGTTTCCATGAAACACCGATTGAAATTTCCACGAGAGAAAAATTGATTGATAAATTTTGAAATAGTTTGTTCTTGAAATGCATAGAGAAACAAAAGGTGAAACATTGTATTTGAGGCAAAAAAAAAAAACTCATGTCGATCGGATCGGATGAACTTCACGATGGTCGATCTACTCGATAATTTATCGATCACGCAGAACTATCAGATGCCAGTAACGAATTTAAGTCCGATCCTTGTGCATCGTTCTCGAAATGGTGAGACTGAGGTTAATTAAACTACGCTTACGTTGATTTCTGCCAAACAGAGTTTACGGTTCACAAAAAACTATTAAGTCAAAGGCTATTGCCTTAATCGTAACAAGATATCGCTAGCACGGGCGTCTACGATCGTACGTTTTTTCGATTGTTCGTAACTTGAGAATTTTCCAAAAGAAATAAATAAAGCGAGGGCATACTTCGTGTATTTTCTCTGTAGAAGAGAGAAGAAAGTTCGTTTTTTCATACGAGAAATATATTTCTACTGAAAATTTTAAAACAGACTGCATCCTTCGCAATAACGTCGATAGACACAAGGTTGTAATGCGGTAGCGGTACGAAGGTAACCTATAAAAGTTTATCGAACTCGATCGTATTTTACACTTACATATATCAATATCTTAATTTAATGTTAATCAATAAACTGCCATATCAGCTTTCAAGTGTAGCGATGTTTTGTTGAAACTTTTTTACGGAAAATTGCTAGATTACAAATTTCAATTTTTAAAGTTCCTCTTTCGCTAATGGATACATTAACATCATCGTACATTTACTGTATATTAAAGATTTTTCCAATGCTTTTTAAATTTTCTACGTGTACGTTTTTGAACGATGCACCTTGCTATTAAGGTGCAATGTACATTGAACGAATTAAACGAATGTTAAAAATATAAAATCCCTGAACACCGATTGACAATTTAGACGTCGAATATGCAGAGTATGCCCTCTCACGAGATGATTTATTACATGTGCGTAAATATGTGGCTTCGTCTGTACAGACACGACGATCGTGACAAATTTTACGAAGATCGTGTGCATCAATTTAAGTAAGTACTTACGAGAGCACCGATCGTATGGTTTCTAGTAAATTTTTGTCATGTAGTCAAAAAGAGAACGTGATTGTAGTTAGAAAGAAATTTGGACGAAAAGAAAAAAAAACAAATTAGCGCAACGGTTTTTCGAGTGTGCGTGATGCGTGTGATATAGGAACTCGTCACATGGCCATTAGCTATTGCGAACGAGCGAACTATTTGTACATGAGATCCGTGAACCTTAGACTTTATGTATCATATCCTCGTATAAGTATCCGTGGACGAGTTCGATGAAATTAATCGTCGTCCATTATGGTTAACGCGAAAACAACAAAAAAAAAAAAAATGAATAAAACAATCGAATGTCTAATCGAAGTGTCAAACTTTCACAAGGTATGCTAACTCAGCTTGTTAATAAAGAGGAACAGACATTTAATGCGTAAAGTTCCATTTTACATCCCTCTGCGTCGATTTACGTCAAATCTTTTTAACCTTTTTCCTTTCCTACTCCTTCGAAGAAATCAAATTGGTTATGTAATATTGTCCAGTGAAGCAAACTTAAGGCTTGTGACGTCATCGCCTGAGTCTTCGGTTTTACACAGCCATCGCTGGAGGGGAAATTACGTTGTAGGTAAATGGTTTAGACAAATGATTTTCAATCAGCTGCCGATAATGTAGCACGTTGATAAAAGAACAAGAAACTAAAGATTATTTTAGTCGTCTTGTCCTCTTTTACCCGCGTCGACGCGGGAAGCAAATATTTAAGAGCACGTAAGTAGACACGTTTATTATAATTGGAAAAGCAAATTAAAGTTGCTCTTATGTTAAAATTGTACATATAAGAAGAAAATGCATGATTGATTCCTAAACTGCGTTAAAATTAACGCTTTTATCATACCTACAATCTGGTCTGAATTTCGTAATGAGTAAAAGAAGGAAACCGTTAGAAAGAAACAAGGATAGCATTAAAGAAACGAGTTAGACAAGGAAAGATATAGTGTTAGACAAGGACAGAAAAAAAATTTTCAAATCGAAATTAACGCCATCTTGTTTTTAATGACGCGAACTACGCCTTTTCAATAGGAAAACAGAATGTAAACAGAGGTATTAGACAAGGAACGCAATAGTGTGCGAGAAGGACAGAGAGAGAACGCTTCCTATTGGTCCACGGGCAGCTAAGCTCCAACTCCCACGAGCTGCCGGTGAAAAATCATTAATATCTCATTATTTACGAAGATTTTGTGAACTTTTAGAATTGAAGAATAAAGAGTGGACCTTCAGTAACTTTCACATATAGTTTTTAGTGCACTACATCCTTTCAATAATTAGTTATTAACGATTTTAATACGTGATGTCGGGGACGATACCGCACACCGTCAAGTATCTTTACGGTTTTACAATAATTTCACAGCTTTCTACTAGATTCTCGTACAACTAACTGTATGCATCTGAAAGGTAACTCCTTTGGTTATATTCTCATATCATTTTTATTAACATATTCGGTTTTGTTTAGGAGTTATTAAACATTATATGGGAACGTCTCCTATTCATCGTACTCGAGTATACCGGACTGTTATAAACAATTGCTAATATCTAATAAACCGCATCACTTATGGTTACGAAAATTATTGTAGAATGTAGCAAAAAGTCTGTACTATATTCTACATGCTTGAAAGTACAAAATTAATCATGCTTATTGATGCAAATAACGAAAATACGTGACGCCTGAATACGACGAGTGTAGTACTTACCCAAATAATGTTTAATATCTTGCACATTACGACAGATATGTTAATGAAAATGTAACGAGAAAGTAGCTAAAGGAATAGCCTTTCGAACACATGTATGAAAGTGCATGAATTATTTGTATAAAGCTACAAAATTAATGAAAAACCAGTACGGTGTGCAATACAGCCACCGACACTCCGCACAACAATTGTTAATAACAAATTACTGAAAGGATATAGTATAATAAAATGTATATGTGATAGTTGCTAAAGGTCCACACTTCATTCTTCAATACTAAAAGTTCACAAATTCATCCTAATTATTGAGTTATTAATGATTTGTTCCTGGCCGACTTGATACAGCGGGTGGGAGACGGAGCATGGCGGCCCACGGACCAATAGGAAACGTTTTCTCTCTATCCTTCTCGCACACTAGTGCTTTCCTTGTCTAATACCTCTGTTCACATTATGTTTTACTAGTAACGAGTTGTTATTTCGCGCAGCCAAACACGAGATGGCGTTATTTTCACTTTGAAAATTTTTTTATCCTTTTCGAATTTATTTCTCTAGTGCAACCCTTGCCTACACGTGTTCCTCATGTTGCCTTACTCATTTCTGTATTGCTAATCGCCTCAACGAGTTATCCTTCGTGGTAAGCACGACTACTGATGATACATGACCATCTTCCAATAAGAATTGCACTGAAATTAATCGAAATGGAAAATATTTCAATGAATACATTGAAATCGAAAGTAAATAAAAGGAAATAATAAATATTATGAACTTTCAATAACTTAGAATCACAGACGAGGTATGGCATAGACATAACACATAATGTATTTTTATTTTTACAAATGATTACAGTATACCTCTATAAATAGAGGGGTTATTTATAGGGGTGGAGAAATGTGTTGAGAATGTATGACGTTTGCGCGGAGCCTTTGTTCCCGTATGATTTGAGATTGCAAATTGATCGAGGTGTGGGACACGGTTGCAGTAGCAGGAAAAGAACTTTTATATCGTTGAACGGTGATTTTTAAACAGCAAGATACTTTTATTTCACTGTTCATCTTTGACACTTGAATGCACACATTGTTGCAGCCTCTATTCTCGAATGCAACAACGATGGAAGCACTATTTCGAATGTGAAACATTGTTGTACGCGCTACATTTGACTGCAACATTGCTTGAAGCGTTATATTTGAACGCAAACATTGTTGGAATCTCTATTTCTGATTGCAAGATTATTAGAGGCGTTATTTCGAACGCAAACATTATTACAAGAACTACGCTTGAATGTAACATTGTTAAAAGCGTCATTCTCGCTTGTAACATCGTTAACTCGATATTTTTGAATGCACATTGTTGCAAACGCGTTATCGGGGTTTGCAACTTTGTTGTCGCGAAACATTGCACATCGTTGCACGACGCGCCCGTTTTGCAACAATGTGCAATTTTCGGGAGCGATTCGCGCAACAAAGTTGCAACTCTCCTAAATAATGATTTAGATGGTAGTTTATCATTATTGGAAGTCTTAAATAGAATTATTGCATGCTTTAACCTAATAAAATAGCTTAAATTGTTAATTTCGTATTGAATTAACAATTGCATGCAGCAGGCATTTTACATTTAACATTTATTATAAATATTTCATTCGGTTAACATTACTTGTAGGGAGTAGATAGTGAAATAAAGTTTAAACTTTACTTTGTATTTCATTCGGTTAACATTACTTGTAGCGAGTAGATAGTGAACTAAAGTTTAAACTTTACTTTGAAGTATTTTAATTGTAGAGTAACTAGTGTTCCTTGTTAAATAACAATTTAGATGGTTGTTTATAACTGTTGCAAGTGTTAAATAAAATTATCGTAAGCTTTACCTTAATAGAACTGCTTAACATGTTAATTTCGCACTGAATTAACCAGTGAATTCGGTAGATTCGTCGGAAATTGTTTATAACTTTTATTAACAATTAGTAAAATTAATGTTTTTCTTGTATAAATTACAGGTGGACCTTACAGAGCACCATCAGAAGCAAGGAAAGGTCTTGAACATCAGGAAAAATGAAGAAATGCAATTATTTATGAACAAATCAATTATTTATTGTAAAATTATTGTCCAAAATGTATATTACAAAAGGTTACAATATACCAGCATTGTTTTACAACATTTTACAGTCTATTT
>NW_017100209.1:140171-160979 GCF_001263275.1 Habropoda laboriosa | reverse complement strand
TTTCATAATTAATTGCATTTCTTCGTTTCTCCTGATGTTCAAGACCTTTCCTTGCTTCTGATGGCGCTCTGGAAGGTCCACCTGTAATTTATACAAGAAAAACATTAATTTTACTAATTGTTAATAAAAGTTATAAACAATTTCCGACGAATCTACCGAATTCAATGGTTAATTCAGTGCGAAATTAACATGTTAAGCAGTTCTATTAAGGTAAAGCTTACAATAATTTTATTTAACACTTGCAACAGTTATAAACAACCATCTAAATTGTTATTTAGCAAGAAACACTAGTTATTCTACAATTAAAATACTTGAAAGTAAAGTTTAAGCTTTATTTCACTATCTACTCGCTACAAGTAATGTTAACCGAATGAAATATTTATAATAAATGTTAAATGTAAAATGCCTGCTGCATGCAATTGTTAATTCAATACGAAATTAACAATTTAAGCTATTTTATTAGGTTAAAGCATGCAATAATTCTATTTAAGACTTCCAATAATGATAAACTACCATCTAAATCATTATTTAGGAGAGTTGCAACTTTGTTGCGCGAATCGCTCCCGAAAATTGCACATTGTTGCAAACGCGTTATCGGGTTTGCAACTTTGTTGTCCCGAAAATTTCACATTGTTGCACGGCGCGCCGTATTGCAACAATGTGCAATTTTCGCGAGCGATTCAATGCAACAAAGTTGCAAACGAAGAATCGCATTTGCAACTTTGTTGTCGAAAGTCGCCCCCGAAAATTGCACATAGTTGCAAAACGGTGCGTCGTGCAACAATGTGCAATTTTCGAGAACGATTCGCGCAACAAAGTTGCAAGCGCTGTAACGCGTTTTGCAACAATGTGCTTTTTTCGGGAGCCCGCGCGGGTCACAGTGTTGCAAAAGAGTGATCGCTATTGAATTACTGGGATATTGTAACCTTGTGTAAAATGAAATATGTTTTAAACAATGAGGTTTTCGCAAAGGAAATGGATGTGGTGTCTAAGGGAGAGATGAATAAGATTGTAAAATGCTGTAAAACAATACTGGTATATTGTAACCTTTTGCAAAATACATTTTGTACACTTATCTTACAATAAATCAATGATTTTTTGATAAATAATTGCATTTCTTCATTTCTCCTGATATTGAATCCTTTCCTTGATTTCTACGGTGTGCTGGATGGTCCATCTGTAATTCGTACGAAAAAAAAATATTAATTTTACAGTTAAAGTACTTGAAAATTAACCAGAAACTTTATTTTTCTATCTACATTGTTAGTAATGTTAAAGTAATTAAAGATCTTTTGTATTGCATGATTGTTTATATTAAAAGCGAGAAATTCATCAAAATTTCTATTTTAAAAATCAAATGTCTGGTAATAACTTAATTTCTGACAATACTCTCTATGACACACTCAATCTTTCTCCTTTGAACGTTGATGCAGACTGAACAGAACAATTCTCCCAAGCAAGAACTGCGTGATCAAATATTTCTACTTATTTTTCTTTATATCGAATTTATATGTTCTCTTTACATATATACGTAAGAATTTGGCGGATAATTCAAATTTTCGCGGTTTCTCTCTCGTAAAATGCCGCTGTTATTTTCTACGGTGCATTCTATTGCAACGATACTTTACTATCTACATTCACTACTACGCATGGCTGTCAACGTGAGAACGAAGTTATCTTGACTAATCTTAACAACGTTGAACTACGCAGTTCTTGACGACGTTAATGACCTGATCACGCATTCAAAGTGAACCAGAATTCCTTTTTCTGCTATTCAGTATCGCATATCTTTTTGCACATTTTTAAAACACACGTCTTTGAATCATCTTGTGATTGTTACGTCGGGGTGTTTGTGGTGTATGAGCAATTGGTGATCACGTTGAATCATCATCGAAAGTAATTGTCAATCTGAACTCATCAGAGGCACAAGAATCATCATTATGTGCGCGAAAATGGCTTTTCAGCATCAGCCTGGCACTGCTATGGAATGCTTAAGCGTATGTACATTTTATTTATGTTAAAATATTATGAAACTTAGTTAATGCTAATTCGATGATTGTCATGTAATTTTTAGGCGCCGTGTTTTATGACTAATTCAGTTTTTTTATGTTTTCAGTAATATATAATTACATTCAAATTTTTTAATACATAACTGAATATTTTTAATTCAAGCTTGATTTTCATTGTACTTAAGGTACATCATCAAAACAGTTTATTAATAAAGGATACTAGTGTAACAATTAATACTAAATCAACTGTTTTGAGACACTGTATGTTATTTTTTTAGATACCAATTACATTGGTCAAAGAAACGGGTGTTAATGAAAATGGTGAACAGGTGATGAAGTGTGGTTTCAAAATTGGAGGTGGGATTGATCAAGATTTTAGGAAAAGTCCACAGGGTTATACAGATAATGTAAAGAGATTAATATAATCTTGTTTTTATCAATGTTTATCGTGTTACTAATTGATGTTATTTTAGGGCATATATGTAACTGAGGTACATGAAGGATCACCAGCAGCAAAAAGTGGGCTACGTATGCATGATAAAATTTTACAGTGCAATGGATATGATTTTACAATGGTAACTCACAAAAAAGCAGTATCTTATATCAGAAAACATCCAGTATTAAATCTATTAGTAGCTCGTAAAGGGGTAACCAGTACTTAAATACCAAATGAAAGGTCTATTTGGTCTAAGAGAAGTATTTATTTCACTCTATACATTAACAGAGTCAATTTATTGGAGCTACATGTCTGCCAAATATCATATTAGATTATGACCAGTAGTAAGATATCTTTGAGTTAGTTTTGCAAAAGGATTAAATACTTGGAATTTTACTTTTTATATCTTAAACTTTATCAGCAACAAGTATCTACAATTCCAGTTGAAATAGAGGCATAATGTTAATTAATGCACATTTGATAATTGTTATGGTTGTTTTGCAGGTATAATATCTGTTTCTAATTGCAGTAGAAGTAGAGCATTAGAACTCTAGATTGATATAGATATATATAAAAATCCTGTTACGATTCGTTATTGTTGTTAAAAAAAAATATTTGTATGAAAACGTTTTTCTAATAACAGGTGTCAGCAAATAATGCTATTAATCATGTACAATTATGCTTAAAAACCATAATTTACATGTGCCTGCGTAAAAATCGTACTGTATAATGTTTATTGAAAATCCATATGAATATTTCTTTCCACCATATATATATTTATATACAAAAAAGAGAATTCATTTGAATAATAAGAAAGAGTATTTCTTAATTGATTTTTAACAAAAGAAATAGTTGTATGGATGGAAGTCATGATATTTTAATTCTTTAAGTATTTCTATATTGTAAAATATAACAAAATGCCAAAGCATAATGAAGTTACACTAGCTTAGATACACAGCATACCTTTTACAAAATTTTGTATTGCTAGTATATCAGTATATTACTGTAAGACTCGTACAGAATTCTTTGAAATATATGCATTTAAAATATTTACAATGACTAAAACAATCATACAATAAACATTGTTTTAATATCTTTAACAGATACACAAAATATATCTAATTTATGTGAATAAGTATATTAAGGTATGTGCAACCGTTGCATTTATAAGCATTTACACACTCATTGGAACAAAGAGAATATCATTGAGACTGTACATTTTGAGACCAATAGAAGTATTGTATTTTCTATTTTCGAAAGTTTTTACTTTAACTAATAACGAATGTTTCAATGCATTTTCGTAAGGTTTTATATGTAAGAAAGGGCAAAACTTTTGTAATTTATCTTAAATTGGCTACAAATGTACAATAAGTGAAACAAAAGGAAAAGTTCCTGTAATAATATGTACGATTTTCTTTTATATCCCAAGTTTCTAATACATTCATGGTGAAAACATCGAACCATTTTATAAGAGATAATATAATACGTTGTCACAATTTTGTAACTAGTCTGCTAATATGAAGAAGATTTAAAAAGAATTTGTAGAACATAAATTATTATGCGTGCGATAATTATGCATGCACGTAGTACTTTAAGATTTTTGTATAAAGCCACAGTGTGACAAATTATACGCGTTAATTTGATTTGCACTTATATTAATATTATATGTTATTTATTGCCAAAAATATGATTAATATAGAGAATTATGAAACAAACTAATGACCTATATTGTGTAAATAACAAATAAATATCTTACAACACTCTAACTAAAATTATACTTCTATTTTATTTCTAAAACCCACTCTATAAAACTTCGAATATTTTAATATTTAAAACTTTCAAAAAGTTAATTCCTTTATCTTATCGCCATTACATTACGTTAGGAAATGTTTTACAATTTATTTGTATTTATCATAATATTCGTATTACACATTAATTAAATTAGAAAAAAATTACACCAAAAACAATTGTAAAATTAAATTACGTGTAATAAATAAAATTCCGTACTATATTCTATTTAATCTATGGTCTAAGTCGTATCAGAAAATTTAAGAATTTTATTTGAAGACATATCACACGCTTATTCGTTTAAAAGTAAACTATATATTATTTAAATTTAATCTATAAAAACAGAGAAAATATTCGTAAATTGATAAAATACTATTTAACTTTAAAAATCTTTACATGAAAACGCGTCATAATGGCCGATGCTCGCGCGTCGCCATGAACTTAATAGCATATGATGACGTGTCTAAAGTTCACTACGTGGATGGTATGTGTATGACACGTTGCTTCTTACTGTGCTTCGTACTGGTAGTAAACGTTCAAATTAATCCATAGAAGGAAGTTGACTTCGTACGAAACAACAATATAAAGTGGCTTTGCTTTAGTACTCCTTTAATGTTTATCGTAATTAGATAACGATACGTTTGTTAAAAAAGTAAAAGAAATTGAGATCTTTGTTCATCGTGAGTTTAGACAAAATTACAAATTATAATACAAATTTTTTGTGATCATCTGGTATTTGTTCACGGATCAACGTAAAAAAAAAAATAACAAATAATGGTGAGTAATTTAATAAGAGTTGAATTAAAAACGAAATACAATTTTTTTTTTATGTAGAATTTTATGGTTATACTGTGTTTACATTTTTAAGCCTGCCGCACCTAGTTCTACATCGGTCGGAGCCGCGGGACGATCGCCTAGCAAAGCTATAGCACCTAGAGCAGGTGGTGGTGGTACTGTTAGACAAAGGAGAACTACAACAACTACTTCAACTAGGAGTAAAAACACTGGAGTTGGTTCTGATGGCATGTGGAGGTTTTATACGGATGACTCTCCTGGCATCAAAGTGTAAGTAGATGTAGAATCTTATAAAATCATTAGAATCAATGTTTCTTTGTGGAGGATATTAGCAATTTTGAGAGAAAAGAATTTAACTGATGATATAAATATGTTTGCAGAGGACCTGTGCCTGTACTTGTTATGTCTCTCCTTTTCATTGCATCTGTGTTTATGCTTCACATCTGGGGCAAATACACTAGATCTTAAGAATGGAAATAGATTCTAATTTATGAAGGAACTGAAGAAACTGAAAAGTCCTGTGCAGTGCAATGGAAAAGAATGAAGAAAATCTAAGTTTTAAATACTTTCTAAGTGGAAGATCAGTATGCCTTGTAAAAGTTTGCTACATTTTAATCTTATTTCTGAATTGATTCAAGAGAATTGGGGCACTGTGTATTATAAGTTATATTTCCATTAAATGGATCTCTACATTTTTCGTCAAGATGTAAGACCAAATTTTACCGCGCGATCATAAATACTTATTGTAATCATTTATTTTCATCAAACTGAATTTTGTAACGTTTGTAAGAGGATACCTCGAAGTTAATTGTACGCACGCATCATGCGTGATTGAGATAAGACATACTAGTTATTGTTTGTAAAGTTACTATTATGATAATATAATGTACAATATTAAAATAAATTATTCTTAACCCAATTTAAAAAAAGCAATCTGCAAAGCTAATTCTTTTCGTGCCCATCCATTTCCATATAACTGGAAGAAGATCGAATTCAATGCACATCGAACGTTTCTAAAGGATATCTGATAAAAGATGCGTATTGTCTTCAGCAGTACAATACGAATGAAAAGCGTAATGCGCCATGTTCCATTTAACTGGAAACTCATTCGCGCTCGCGTGTATGTATTGATTCCATACTGAATGGGCGCGGATTGCAGCGCTCTGCAAAAAGAAGCAATCATGATAAATTAACTACGAGAAAACAGAAAAACAATCGGTTATTTTATCGGAAAACCAGCCAAGAGTGCTCTCATGAAAACATTACCTATACAACTATCAAGAACAGTGTATACACATTCTTACAAATATAACATATAAACAGAAAATTTCCATAAACAAAAATTCAACATATTTCATTGATAACATCTTTCAGATATCTAAAAATATTTTAAATAACAAAATCCATACATTCCTTTGAATTTCCAATTTTTCAACATAAACATTCCAACGTACCCCATCAGTTTTATCTTCTCGTAATGAAAATCTTAAATAAAAACACTCGAAATGAACAAGATTATTGAAAGAATCACGGAAATAATGATAGGAAGCCCTAATGTCAGATAATTAACGTGAATCGAGAAACCCAATAGGTCGACACCATAGAGTACCAAGGAGAGGGAGACGCGTTATGCGGCAAGAAAAGGATCGAGCTAGACGAGGAGCGTCCGATGCGCTCGCAGTCGATTCATAGCACGTGATCATGGGTTTCTAGTTTTAGACTCGACATTGAATCCCCTCGTAGTCCTGCCGCTGCCTGTCGCCGCGGGTAGAAGCAGGTCCACCCGTTCTGCCAGTTGCTGCGATGAGGCTCCTCTCTCTCGAGGTAATCGTCGTTTTCTCTTAACTGAATGCACCTTACACAGACGGCGTTCTCTGCCAACCAGAAATTCGGCGTCTTCGCAGCACGAAGATATTCTGGGCGCGTTGAAACGTCTGTGCCACTCTCGGGGTGACAGTGACTGGTGCGATTCACATTCATCTCGTAGCGTTCGATGCAGAACTTGAAGATGACGGTCAATCGAGTAACGGTTAACGATATCACTTTCGATTTTTGTCGACACTGTGATGGTTGAATTTGTGAATAGTGTTGGCGTTGTTTTTGGTTGATAATTTCGAAGGAATTGGCAGAAATTCTTGGTGTTAATTAAAAAGATGATAGAAAAAATTTGATTTTTCGTTGACGAATATTATTTTGAATAAATAATTGAAATTAAACGCTTGTTTCTTTTTCTTCTACTTTTGTTTTTTAAAGAAAAGTATGTTATTTCTTATTTCGTCGCTGGTTAAAGATTGAATTCAGACAGTACGATGCAAAAGTTTCGAATTAAAGAACGGTAAGTACATATAATGACATTTTTCTTTTTCCGTTTCTTTATGAATGAAAATATTCCGTATGTTTCTAGCGTGTGAAATAATAGAGTTCGTTCAAGTGCCGTGAATATATGCGACGAGTGAAATGTCGTTCTTTACGATTCTTTTTTACGATAATAGCTAACGAAATTGAACTGCATTGCGACGCTCTACGTTGCGAAAGCAGTTACCTAAATAAGGTTGATTAGAATTTACTTCGATTAGTCAAACGTGCAATAATACGAACCTGATGATTTTCTGCAAAGATACCTTTTTATGGAAAAATCATATGAAATTTTAATGAAAATTATCAATTCTCGGTACAAATTTTTAATTTAAGAAATAAAGCTTTTTATATACGTTCCATTCATTTTTCAAATATTCCCTTGAAAACTGACTACAATAAGCAACATTTCTCTTCCTGTTTATTTCTTAATGCCACGCTCTTATAAACATATTCTTCGTGTTGAACAGGCAAGTATAATATACATAAACCGATATGATCGATATAATGAAAAACATCTGAACACCAAGGCCTCTCACACATGAAATAAAATAGAATCATAAAAATATCAGGTGTCAGGTTTCTGTGTCATAATATACAATCCTCTCAGGTCTGATTAAACTTTGGCCTATACCACTAGCCACGCAATATACTGTTCCAACTACAAACATTTTCTTACCTCGAACATACTAACGATAAAAAAATAATTTCTCCTTCTAAATCATAACAATTAAAACAACGCACTTTAAATAACACTACACAAGAAATAAACGAAAAAATATTGAAATTGAACGAATTAAAATGAGCAATTGTAAACAATATTCCTAGTCTGTTAATTTGTCGTTTTACAATTACAGGATTGCTACCAGATAATTTAAACGTCATTTTTTTTAGCAAAGAAGATTTTATAAATTTCTCTTTAGCCACCGTGTACAGTGGCTTCGTTAACAATTCCAGATTCGAAAATAGTTCATCGCGCGCGGGAGTTGGTAATCAACGAGGATCAATGGCGGTCGATATTTTGGACGAGGACCACTTCGCGGTGAGCGCGATCGTCACTGTTGGTATGCAAATCATCTTCTTCACGATAGCGGCGACCTTCCAGTTGGACAAGTTGACGGATTTCGCCGGCGGCACGAACTTCATCATTCTCGCCCTCCTCACTTTCTTTCTCGGCCAAGTGGGCAAGGTATACTCTAATTATAAAACCGGTTTCGCGTAAGTACGTGTGTTGTGTGTATGTGCGAATACAAAACGCGAATCGTCTAATCAGAAAACAGCGTAACGTTTGTTTTAACCGCCATAATTTATTTTCGTTGCACCGTTTGTTTTCGTAATATCTTACAAGCTTTTGTAAGCTCTTATACAAAATCGATTGTACGAAATATATATGTATGTACATTTTTTTTTTCTTTCTTTCTTTATTTCAGCCTTATGACAGTAGACAGCTTATGGTCACTATATTCGTTTGCCTATGGGGTCTTCGTTTGTCTGGATATCTGTTGTATCGAATAATTAAAATCGGCCGTGACAAGAGGTTTGAAGATCGTCGCAGTAACGTGATACGTTTCGCTGTGTTTTGGACGTTTCAGGTATTGGCCGTATATAGGATGGTCTTTTTCAAAAATGAACTATCTATTATTTTACCATAATCAGTCGCAAAGGTGAACAATTTTTTTATTGATTTTTTAGGCTGTATGGGTTTATGTGGTAAGTTTACCGGTAATTATCATTAATTCTCCAAGACACAAAATACCACCTGCTCCCAAAACAATGACAACACTGGACAGTGCTGGAACTGGACTCTTCGTGACCGGTTTATTAGCCGAAACTTACGCTGATTTACAGAAATTCTCGTTTAAACAGGATCCAGTGAATAATGGAAAATGGTGTAACGATGGTACAATTTATACTCTGTATATCGTAAAATTCCACAATTCGCGTAATACAAATTTCTTCTACCGATAAGTTCGTCCTTTATCGCAGGACTATGGCGACTGTCCAGGCATCCGAATTATTTCGGCGAGATAGTAGTATGGTGGGGTATTTTCGCGATATCCTTGAATGTAATTGAAGGTGTCGAATGGGTCGCTATAGCCTCTCCGATCTTCACAACGTTCATCATTCTATTCTTATCCGGAATGCCTCTATTGGAAAGAGCCGCCGACGAGAGATATCGTGAGTGAGTATCCAGTTTACAGCATTCGATGATCTCTTCACATCTGTTAGAAGAATACGTCTAGCGAACATCTCAATGAGTTTTCAACGTTTGTTAAATTTTTCAACATTTGTAATACATAGAATTATTTTCACTTTTTTTCCCCTAGTAATGCTGAGTATCGCTACTACAAGCAATCTACGTCGCCACTGATACCATTGCCACCATCGGTCTACATCGAGGTGCCATACTTCCTAAAATTCCTCTTCTGCTGTGAATTCCCGCTGTACGACTCGTTAGACGTGAAACCACGATCAGCTGTTACCGAATCGACATCGATAAGTCTGGCTGCGTCCACGTAGCTATAGCCACACGTCGGGCGTTCAAATTCCGAGTCCGGCGTGCAATCTGCCACGGCTAGCACAGCATTTTGAGGAGGCTGCTATGATTATTTACGTTTTATCGTTCGTACAGTTCTTGCTGATTGTTTCACTCGATCAAGTATGGACCGATGGACGTGAAACTCCACGTGGTTAGAAATTGGAATGAGTTTTAAGGAATAAAACGTTTGAGAAATATTCATCTGCCGTGGAGGCAACAGTTTTCAATCGTATATTGATGTTTTGGGGATTTAAGTTCGGAAAGTTGCATCAGAAAGTCAAATCAAAATGATAATTGTTGGAAGCAATGTGTATTACGATATTTTACTAGTCGTGAACAAATTGGGAAAAAGTTATTTTTTAAAATTAACGAACAGCTAAAATTATTCGATACATAGAAAATTTTTGGAGTTGAAAATTCTCGAAAAGAGAATGATAAGAGACGCTAGAAAGTATGAAGAATGAAATCAGACTTCAAATCGTAATCACACTACCTCGAATATGATGTCCTCGATTTGACGTCGAGTTCATCATGATATTTAGATTAATGCATATATATATATATATATAAAGAAATACAAATGACAAAGATAAATGTGCGATAGATTATTCTAGATACTCGAAGCTATATAGTACGCGCTGAAATTACGTCTGAAGAAGATAGGTACTGTTGGTACTTGTTTGTTTCATAAAATACTCGACAGTGTAAATTATCTCTGATCATTGATTACTGTTTATAAGATTTTTTTTCTTATAGGACAGACATTTAATTTCCTTTTGAAAATATGATTAAAGCAATGATAATATTTTAACGAAACTTTCAGAGTATAATTAAAAATATTTTTGGACCAGTAGGGACCAGATGTATAGCGATATTAGTTGCTTACGTCTATTTTTACATGTCTAAGAATCTGGCTTTCGAAAAGTAACTTGCCAGCAAGTTAGAAGATTAATAAGAATACTATTAGAGTGAGGAAAAGAGAGTTGGTACTTGAAAATTTGTTTTCAGCCCCAAAGTTGATTATTGCTGATTTATAAATCTATTGAAACATTCGCCACGAAGTAAGGATTGTTTGAAGGAAAGTTGATTAAATACGAAAGATTTTAGAAAAAAGTTAACTATGCATAGAAAATAAATTGTTGTATAACCAGAGTCAACTCTAAAAATTTCGAAGAAATAAGAAACTATCTGAGTGATACTGATTAAATGTATATAAATTAATTCTAGCGTTTAAAATTATAGCAATATTATACATATCCTAGTGCCGAGTAGAAAATCGTAAAAGAGAGCTATAATTAACAAATAAAGAGTATTATTTAGCTGTATTCTTTTAAAAGCAATCACTGTGAAAGCTAATGTTCTTAAATTTTTCTTATAAAGATAGAAGTATTATTGTTCGTTGTTGATTTAACTCTATCAGCACAAACAAGACACACGTTTAAAAAGAGTACAGCTACAGCTGAACATTACGCCAAATTAGAAGTATTATAACGCAAGCGATCCCGAGGATTCGTTTCAATCGTTCGTTGTTATGTAAATCTCCAGATTTTAGATAATAAACAAGAGTTGGTCCAATTATTCCCTTTATTCTAACCAAAATGCATCATCCGTCAATTTTATTCTCTTCGTCGTATGGTACGTTTAAGTAAACTCATAATATTGAACAAAATATCGATCATGATTAATATATTTTTTTTTTGTTTTATTAAATCTCTAACTCGACATTGACACTTGATCCTTACTTATTATTTATAATATAATGCATAATATATCGTTCTATTTGTTTCTAATTATTTTAGTTCCATTTACGTATCCATATAAAACTTATATAAAATTTATGAAAAAGAATTATTGATCGTACAACTTATACAGGACGTATGTACACATTTATTATGTTATAACATAATTAAAAGAAAATTAAAATGAGATTATCTGAACAATGATCCTAACACGTTCTCTGCCGCAATAAAAGAAATAAAATTTTTCTTAAAAAAAAACGTAAAACTAAATTACGTATCGCCTAACCTAATTTGCATGCAACGTACTTACGTGCTACTTTAGAAATGCACATAAAAAAGTGTGGTCGCAATACAGGCAATATAAAACAAAATAGAACTCAACCTTTTCAAAAAGAAAAAAGAAAAATATATCGTTCATCGTATCAGGTCAATTAATAAAGATCGATGAAAATTTCGTAAAGATCACATTATATTTATAAACACATTTTATTTGTTCGTATGTATATCGTTAATAAATGGTGATATAATAATGACAATGAAATGTATAGCGCCGAGCATAAAACGAGCAGTCATATTATAATTATTATTAATATTCCTCTTATAATAATCTTACTGTACTGGATGTGTGCCTACCTACTGTGCTTGCAACGTTTATGGTCTTGTCCAAGTGTTTTCTTATTACTTTTTTTATTTTTCCTTTCCTTTCCTCGTCACTAATCTTTAATTATTTATTACTTTACTCGTACTCGTAATAATCCATAATAATTAATAATAATAATAATGTAACCACGGGTGTAAACGTATGCGTTGTCCTAAGGTATAAACAGCTTCCACACACTAATTGTTTACTTGTTTTTTTTCCTTTTGTCCTTTATGTAATCGTAATCGTCGTTTAATTATAGTAAGCTACTTAAATATTAATTATATTAACCTCGTGTCTTCGTGGAATTATTTTTCCGGCCACGCTTCATTGAAAGCCGGCCTCGTACAAAAAACATTCAATTCCCGTTCGATATAACATTATATATCAAAATGTCTGTACGTGTGTGTGTTTTATGTGTACGTGCGTGTATGTCTGTGTGTTTTTTCTTCATTTCGATGCGTGAAAGACACTTTTTTGTATTTTCTTTTCTTCTTTTTTTTCTTTTTTTTTTTACTTCGTCATGTAAAAATTTTTCTCACACATCCGAAGAAAAAAAAAAGTCATCTAATAAAGTTGAACTAACACACGGGGCAGCACAGCGTTTCATTCGTTTTTCTTTTTCTTTTATTCTTATGTTTGTTTCGTTTCCGAGTACCGAAAGGAAACCCAGATAGAGGAGATCGATGTTTGCTTGTGCCTCTTTCCAGTCTTTTTTGTTCTTTTTCGTTTGTTTTTTTTTTTTTTTTGTTTTCCGACGAAAGAAAAAGAAGAAACAAAGCGCCTGAACGATTTCAAGGCGCAGAGACAGCGTCGTTCCCGCACCCGGCGACGCCGTCACTCGGATTGCATCCGTGCATACACAATACAAATATCTCTAATAATATACAAATCATCGTAAATATTATTTGTCGCCGATCCGTAATCGCAGATGATTCTTCGTTCGTCGGGGGACGTTGTCAATAGAATTGTAAAAACCAGTCAACCCGAGAGCGTGCGCGCGCATGCACGCACGCGGGAATGGGTATACTCGAGACGAGTCGTACAAAGAAGTAAAAAAAGAATGAAAATTTGCTTCGAAGCTGACGCGGACGAAGCAGTGCCTGTAGAAGGCAAAGTTAAAAAAAAAAAAAAGAAGCAGTGTTACTACCCCATCCCCTTTTCCCTGATATATCTGACGATTTGATCTCTGATCATCGTTACGTGAAAAACGATTCTTCAGAGATCGCTCGAGCATCCAGATGAATCAGAAAGGAATCTATATCTGTGCTTGAGTGGTATGAGACTCGAATCAACGCGTGTCTGATTGTGCCAGAACAATGATCAAAAAGATTCAAGATCTCCACATCGGAAACGGCGATTCTAAAAGTGCGCGAACAGATATAACTGAAGAGCACGATCAAACGAAGATCATAATGTAATATACGGCACGTTGCTGGAACGCTAGGTACGTAACTCATTTTGCACAGTAAGAGCCAATGGTATAAGAAGCGACCGCAAGACGCTTTCCCCCTGAAACAGTGTCAGGGGCGCTATCTATCGTCGTGTATCGCAACCATAAATGATCTCGCTCCTTCGAGTTTAAAAACTGCATCGTGTACAACACGCATCATGTCTTCTAGCACGATGGTACGATGCATATTTTGGCCACAAGTTCATCGAAGAAGATCTCTCACACACCTGCATGTGTCAGGCTATTGCATTTGATATATTGCAAAACCTACGATATTCTAATGACTTATGAGATAGCCCCGTTCTGTTATTATTCTTGCCTTCATTTTTTTTTTATCATCTTTCTTATATTATTTTTCTCGCGGGGGGAAAAAGGGCCCTGGGTCAAATATAATAATAAAGTTTGTTGTTGTTGTTCGATCGGGTGTGCTGGGGTGTAGATGAGAAATGGCGTAACGTATTACGAACGTATATAAACGAAGTATTTAACATTATGAGTCTATTAATATCTATACGTATAGTAGAGAGCTCTAAACCTGAAACCCCCCTATCCCTCTCTTTCTCTTGCACTCGTCGAATTTTCTCTCTCTCTCTCTCTCTCTCTCACACACACACACACACACGCGCATATTTTCTCTCCCTTTCGCTCTCTCTTTCATACGCATTTTATCCCCTTCCCCCTTTATCTCTCATGCTCTCTACACATTCTCTCTTTCTCTCTCTTTCGCTCTCTCTCTCCTTCCATTTCTTTACGTTGAACATTCACGCAGAACACATTCACACTCGTACACGTACGCATTCTTCCTCTCATCCTCTACCTCTCCCCATTCCCCTCCCTCACCCACATATCTCACCAGATCACACCCTCAATTTTCCGCAGTTTTTAAATCTTCTTTTCCCCTTTTATCTGTTTTTTTTTTCTCCTTATTTTTTGAACGACTTATTCTGCTTCTTATCCCATCGAGACAGCTTATTTCCCTTCTTTCTCCTTTTCTTTGTTCTCGTCAACCTCCTTGCCCTCCTTCTCCAACTCCTTCTCCTCCTTGTCTGCCTTCTCCTTGTCACCCTCCTTCTCTTCCTTTGACTCCTTCGACTCCTTCGCCTCCTCCTTGCCCTCCTTCTCCTCCTGCTTCTCCGGCTTCGGTAGATGTGTGTTCATGTCGAGGGTGGAGCAGATCTCGTCCCAATCCGGGAAGCATCGTTCCTTCATGCGCGAGCAATGCCCGACCAGGTTCGGACAGTTCTCCTGCATGTAGTCTCGTAAGCTGTAAGATGTGTCCTTGTCGATGTAGAGGATTTGAGCAAGATGCGCAAACGCCACCACGTCCAACTGTTTCAACACAGAGATGTAAAAACGGTTTTATTTTTATTAGTCGTTGAATGTGAATACTTTCAATTAGTGAACGGAGGGAAAAAATTTACCGTAGTTGGTTCGTCTCCAAAGAAGAACGGCTTGTCAGCAAGCATGTCGGAGAGAACCTTAAGATCGGTACAACCGAATTGGGACACTTCTTCAGGGGTATGCACACCCATACCCTGTGCCTTCACTTTCTTCGTGCCCTATAACAAATTCCATATGTTATTCAAATGATTTAATAATCCCTATATTAAATTGTGCTTGAAAGTAACGTGTACTTTTTTATTTTAAACGATATATTATAATTTATAAAAACTGTATATTCTAGCTATAGTTTGTGTTAAAGATTGACAGTTCAAAGACCCCCCCTTCCAACGAACAACGTTGTAATGATTTCCATTATACCCCATCAGATGGCGCCAGCGCCTATGTACGTAGAATTTATGAAATAAATCGTAGATAGAGTTTTAGAGTAGTCAAACTCTTTGATTAATTTTAAATAAGAAAGTTTGATATCGGGCATTTTAATATGAACTCTCAGAAAAGTTTTCCAACTCTATCTCCCTGGTCTAAAAGTATAGTAATAAGTTGCATCGAACATTCAAAAAGACGGCAAACTTTGACAGCAAGGAAATGACGCGGTGAATTGCAAGAGACGAGATTTAAAAGGGAAATTTACCTTACGTC
The DNA here is from genome assembly GCF_001263275.1 of Habropoda laboriosa. Taxonomy (NCBI): domain Eukaryota; kingdom Metazoa; phylum Arthropoda; class Insecta; order Hymenoptera; family Apidae; genus Habropoda; species Habropoda laboriosa. The sequence continues at coordinate 145,182 of NW_017100209.1, read as the reverse complement.
CGAACGTAAGCTTGAAGAAAAAGTTCAGAATACCATTGGGGATGCGAGTGCCAAGCGCGTGCTGAAGGTTCACCTTGTAACCCTTCAGAACCTGGTCAAGATTCTTGGTGCGCCAGCACGTGACCACCCAGACAAGGTGGTTCTCAATCATCGATATCATTGCGTGAGAAACGCTTCGTTGCTCGGACGTCAGTCCTACATCCAGGTCTTTGCCGAATTTCTGGCTCAGCTCACGAAGAATGATCGTGCTGTCCGCAATCTCCTCGCCATTCAATTCGACGAACGGCAGCGCGCCCTTCTTGGAGCGAAATTTTATCTTATGGTCCACATTCTGTAACAGTAAAGAAAAACCAACAAACTTTAGATTTCTACCTCCTTTTAATTTGCAGTTTTAATATTCTTCATATTCGATCAGTAAATGAGACCTTTTTCTTTTTGTGGTTATGTGAGGTTACAATTTTTCTATCGTTTCTATTCTACGAGTGTTACGATACCTTCGACGATACTCGTATGCATTAATTACAATAGAACACCCTGCATAATGCAAATAATTTTTCTTCGAATGGATACGATGATTCTTTCAATGCTGAAAAGCGCGTATACGCATGGGATCGGAAGCCTCTGCGATACAAACGGTGGATTCACGAGCAAAAAAACCGGAAAAAGTAAAACAACACTAAGGGGCTTCGATGGCGTGGTAGCTAAGGCACCCGCCTCCTGACGCAGTTGACTCGAGTTCGAATCCCCCTGGCGTAGACGAAAAATAATACGTTATACTTTAATTTCCCGTTCTACCACTTTTACCCGCGAAAAAAGCATTTTTCTTCGTACGTATAAATTTCTAGATACGAAACGAGCATTGGTTATTATGGCGAAAGGTTAAACAGGCACTTAACCAGTGCATCGAGTATACAAATAAATGCACCTGCAACACATGCTCTATTTATACGCACCAGTACCCCACACATGGAGTACATCATAAGTCAATAAGATATCTGGTGTCCTTTACAGGTGGATCATGTTGCAAAGCACATATGAGTATTGATAACACCCGCCGATATTCGCTTACCAAGATTTTTCAAGCGTATATGTACGTTCTGAAGTGGTGAACAATTTTCGTCGAATATCGATAAATTTCACAAAATAATGCGTCTCTACGTAAATAAAATGTGATATTTTAGTTGGCAATCATTCGATACGGATTGGGTATAACAATGGATCGGTGGTAGAAGTGAAAATTAATACGGATGTGGTCCACTTTCTTGGAACTCGGTTTACAATGGTACGATTTAAAACAACTGCCAATGGGAATCACATCTATATCGCCGAGATTTCACCTGAGTACATAGGAAACTTTCTAGCTACTTGGCCATCTGTTAGAACATTTTATTGTGAATGAACAGTGACCTAGAATAACGTTGTGAAATTTCTCGATTTACGACCTTTTTTCCAGCAAAATTGGTACAAGATGATAAATGACACAATGTGCGTCCACTTGAGATAAATAGCGAACATTATTTCGCGAGAACAGGGTCTTGACCATATATCTCATAGATCTTGCACATATTAAACTTCTGCAATTCAACGTCAAGTCTGTTGCTCATTTCAAATTTAGAACACAGCTGCTTGTAATATGAACAAAAGAATCATTCAAATTTCCACATGACAACTTTTTAAAACTCTGATATTACAATTGCTTCGTGTTAAAATTGACGTGTACCACACTCTACGATAAAATCCTGCAAAAACCTTTTAAATATCTTACAATTTAAGTAAAAGCTTCCACGCCAACACGACTTTCCAATACAGCCTTTTGTCCAGAAATTACTACCTTCAACAGAGAAAAGTTCTTAATACCTTTCTTGCCTTTCAATCAGAGCGCGTATTCAAAGTCGTGCAAGCATGAAGCTCAAACTTATTAACACAGTTGCATAAAATACCGCTTGGCGTCACTGTCATGTCGACAGATTTGCAAAAGGATCGAGGGCGCGAGGTATAGAGTAAAGAAACGTTTCTCGTGTCAATCACTGTTCGACAAGTGGAACACGCGGCACGCGGACGCGCTCGCGTCTATAGAAATCACCTGAATTAACCGTACAATAATGCACGAAGAGACCGGAGCATCGAGTCCGGTCCCACGAAAAGGGGAACAACGTCGCGATATACGTGGGAATACCTCTTCGGAAAGAGCTCATCATCGTCGGCAATCAGCGAATGCAGTTGCGCCGTCATCGGAAATAAACGAAAGTAAGTCGAATAGGAAGATCCCTAGGGAGGAGGGATGGGGAGGGGGGGCGTTGAGGACAAGCCCTAAAGACCAACACGCAGCCTCCGTGCGCATCTTCGTGTGAGTGATAATGGCGATGATAGAAACGACCGACGACGACGACCACGACGACCACGACGGAGGTGCAACGGCTGTTTTGCAATGTGAGCGCGTCGTGATAATGATGAGTAACGAACAAGAAGGGTAGGAGTGGGAGATGGGCTGAGAAGGGAAACAGGGGGAAAAGGGAGAAGACGAAGGGGAAACGAAGAGCGGCAGAGGATGTATGCCAATGCGAATTCCAGGGAGGAGAAAGAGTCTAGGGAGAGAAACGGCGAGTGAGAAAGAGGGAGAAAAAAGGACAAACAATCGACGGGGAGAGCAAATGGAGAAAAAAGGGAAGCTTAAACTGGAGAGGACCAAAAGAGAGGGGAAAAAAAAAGAGGAACGATACACACGTGCAACGCGGTAGCCGGAAAGATAAAGGGATATGGAGAAGATACTACCACAGGCGATGTATAAGATGGACCTATCATCCAATGTAAATTTGTGTCACACGGTCCGGGGGCTACGTAGCTCCCGTTACCATTCTCATGTCAGATACGACGTTATCGATTGATAAAGGAATAATGTTACAACGCTACTAAGACGGAAGGAATTGCAACTAAACTACTCGATAGTCAATTATTCAAAATCTATAGAACACAGATATAGACATCGCCGTTTCAAAATCCCATAAGAACAGGATCAAAATTATTACAGCAATTTATCTACATGCTTTTGAAATATGATAGCGTTTGAAATACTGAAGTCAATGATATATCGTTGAACGTAGATGATTAACAGTTTATGAGATATTTAATATCGAAATTTAACCTAAAAGTATTAATAGTGTATGCTCAAAATCGTACTTTATTAGCTTTAATATTTTATTGAAAAGGTTTATAAAAAAGTCGGTGTATCATTTCGAATCCTTTTGTACTATCATTTCGCGCAACGAAGGAGGCTATCGTATTACGACGAGTAAGACCGGGCAAAAATAAACAACGTTCAATCCACGTGCAACGATTCAAGGATAAATACTTCTACCTTCTATCAGATCTCTATGAAATCGCTTACCAATGAATTACTGAGATTCTCCCGATTAGAATGCAACGTCTTTCGTACTATATCATAAAAAAGCAACAAAATTTATTCAAGAAAGTCATACCAATTTACTGGTAATATTTTCATCAGACTATAAAAAAAGGCATAAGAACGCAGTTTTTTATTAGTGACGCTTCATCTCACACGCGTCCTATTGCTCTTGGCAACCCGCCAATAGTTCCTATCCAAGCAGTATATTACAGACGGAGTGTAGGACTATGTATATCCATCTTATACCTCGTCTGTGGTGCTATATTTTTGTTTCCGATGAAACAGAAAAGGTTTTTCTTCCATCTACCGACTTTAACGATTGGTCTAAATATAATTCGTAACCATTCTAAATCGTAACTGCTAAAACATAACCTTTGATTTTACTTCACTATCGGTATTTCCAAACAAGTGACTCAAACTTCCATAAGACGATAGTTCTATCCTGTATACCTCGATAGTGATACTGCTCTCTGTTCGTTGGAATATTATTGAAAACGGGCATTCATGCTGGACGTTGAACTCGTGCGGTGTGTTCGAAACAAACACCCGAGCATGGACGATGGAAAAAGAAAGGAGAGAAAAAAAAAAGAATGGGATACAAAGCGGTGGCGAGCAGTGGGCTCCGAAGCCGTACCCGGACGGGCAATGACTTGACCAGAAAGCGCGAAAATCCGATACTCCGTGGCGGAATTAAATATCCTCTGGCGTAAAATCGATGAACGCGGTCGGTACTGATTAATTCGCGGGGTCCACAGTTCAAGGAGATGGCGCGCGCGACAGTCGCGTTGCACCGGCGACGGCGACGATCGTTAAAAACGTCCGCGCGCGCATTCAAAAGCGCATAATAACCCCAGGGTGGAGAGCGAGAAAGATAGAGGGAGAGAGAGAGAGAGTGAGAGGAAGAGGAGAGAAAGAGCGAACCGCCGGCGGAATATATCGCGGAGAAGCGTGTATCAATTTCGAGAGATGAAAAGTCGAGCAGAGGCGGAAGGTAGGTGGAGTACAAATTACCGCGGGGCAGCTGCCCTCCGCAGGCAGGCAGCAAGCAGCAGCAGCAGCTCGCGGTTCCAGCCAACTCGTCGGATACACACGACCCCGCAAACCGCGCATGCGCCTCGTCTGTGTACGTTCGCCTGCACCGTCGAGGGGAGGCTGGGATTGAAGAGGGAAAACAAACCGACGGGCGAGAGGGAAAAATAAACGCGTGAACCGAGTAAGACGAGAGAGAACAGAATCAAAGGGGATAGAGAAGAGATAACCGACCAAAGTAATTTTCTAGGAACGAAGAGAAACCTGAGGGAGATATCTGTATATGTGCTCTAGGGTGGCGAATGAAGAAAATCGAACTGGACCTTACGGAGATATAGAGAGAGAGAGGGCAGCAGCAGCCGCCGCAGAAAACGGGAGTAGGAAAAAAGCATCGAGAGCGCGCGGCACAAGCCAACGGTGGAACGAGGGAAAATACGAAACCAACCCGAAGAGAAGGATAGATAGATATATGTACTACATAGAAGAAAGGAGAAACAGATTGAAAGAGAGAAAAAGATAAAACGAGAATGTAAAAGAGAAGCCAGAGAAGAGGGAATCAGGGAGTGGTACAACAGTGAG
>NW_017100209.1:108291-140156 GCF_001263275.1 Habropoda laboriosa | reverse complement strand
GTGGGGTGGGGTGGGGGGAAGGGGAGAAGGAGAAGGATAAACGGAGGGTGAATGGGTGGGTGGAAGGGAGAAGAAACAAGCCGGAGGACGATGAACTCTGGCGGTAGGCAGCTTCCGTCGCCTGGCAACGTCCTCCTCCCTTTTCCTCCTCTTCTACCACCTCCTCCGCCTCCTACTCCTCTCCCTGAGGCTGCTCCATGCCGTTATGTCGTGGTATCGTACGTAGGCAGTCCTCGTCATGGACGTAGTAGTCGTGTCATCGTCTTCGACGGTGACGATCATAGTAGTCGTTGCCGTACTTTCACGTAGTCGTGGCTCTCGCAGCTTGCGCTGCGTATTGATCGTACGGGATGCTGCTAGCTCTGCCTGCTGTGCTGCTGCTGGTTGCTGGCTGCTCCAGCGCCAGCTAACAGTGAGCTTTAGCCACAGCCCTGAACACACCAAGGGCCAATAGGACCTTCTCTCTCTCTCTCTCTCTCTCTCTCTCTCTCTCTCGCGCGCGCGCGCGCGCTCTCCCTTAGCTTTCTACTTGGCTTGCTACGATCGACGCCCAAAAAACAAAGGGAAATCAGAATACTGACTATGTTGTTCTATATTCGATTTTCTAACCACTGGTTGAACTGTATTTTAACGTCGTTTGGAAGAACATATTGGAAAGGGTTTTAACAGGATTGCACTGCAGAGAAATATTCTCGTGACTACTATCTAAGATGTTTAGAATAGTTATTTAATATTCCACTGTGAACTTATATCATTGAAAACAAGATGTTGTTGCAACCTCTGAAGATTATAGAATAAGTTTGCTCAAGTTAAGTCTCTAAGCTTAAACTGTACATTAATTAGCTGACAAGGAGTGGCGTGTAACTTGAAACTTTCGGAGGGTAGTACAAGTAGTTCGACGTTCTTTAAACCTGAAACTACGCAAGAGTATAACTGACGAATAACAGGGGAAGAAAGATTTGGGTAATGTCCACGGTAAACGTGATACTCGAGAGGGTGTACTTTACTGCAATACCTATTCCCACCCAAAATGATGCAGCAACACTTTCTGAAAACATTTTTACCGCCGAAGGATTTCTTCTCTGAGAGAGAGAGAGAGAGTGCATGTGAGAAATGACCGGGTGGAAAATTTTACATAATACTCTCTTCATACTCAGAATCCATCAGACGTGTATATATCATATGCGCCACATGTGCGCAAAACGTGAACATCAAACCAACGACCCGGCCGCAACCGTGACTTCTCTCCCCGTCAAACGTCGAACCTTCGTCTAATTATACCACAATACACCTTAAAATAACCTAACTCCGTCAACAACTGTAGTTACCCCTATCACAATCTATACTAACAGAGCTCATGCTTTCACTATGCGCAAACGAGCAAAATGACATGTTTTCCAACAAAGATGATTAGAGAGAACATATGGACCGTAGGGGCCAAAAGAGGAACGTAAATGCGTCCACGACTCCATTAGCAATTATAGCTTCCTCTATCGCAATTTATACCAACGCACACTATCCCGTACGTTTCAAAAGGAGTTCAATGTTCTATTCTTCGAACGATGATTGGAAAGCACCGTGTAAATTGCGCCGAAACATTCGTCAACCTAACCTAACCTCAATCACAATTTTCACCAATGCTACTTTCTTCCCGTATTACATGTCCAACAAATGTTAGCACAGAATACTCTCTCTAACTTAACAGCGTTTTATTTTCAACGAAACTTACCGGGACAATACACACACACACACTTACACTTGGAACATACAAATCATTGCAATTGACACTAAACATAACCTTTCTCTCCTCCATTGTATCCAAAGTAGCAAAATCGCACATTTCTCAACATAACTGCATTCCTTTTTCCTACAAGTGATTAGAAATCGCGCCTGAACAGACGACGAAGCGAGGTTATAAATATGTCGACAGAGTTTCTATTGTTCCGCGTGACACCTACACGTCGCCGCGCGGCAGAAATGTCGGCCGGTATCAATGGCGGAACGTCGCTGCCCGATGAAAATACCGTCGAGAGGTGAATGGTTGCGCACGTGAAAATAGTTTCACTACACCAAGGCTAGCGGAGTCGTAAAGTCGGCCGACGTCGGGAAGAGAACCGATCGGCCGAAAACGAAAGCAAACGCAGCCGTGACTGCCAAGTCCAACGAACCTGGCCACTTGGCACAAGGCACATCTGTGCGCTTAACAGCGTCTTCAATAGAGTTTTCATCAACACTATACACCACTGTTGCCAAAATGTTTCCTACTACTTCTCTGCAGTACAGTTGCACCCAGCAATTTCAATCTTTCCGCTCGTTTCTTCTCGTTCATTTCGAAGTCAATCTCGGTAATATTAACACTAGATTTGGGGACATTTTTTGTATACGTATTTCTAGGGACACGCGTCGAATTGGCGCCGGAACGAAATCTCACATTTTCTTTAAAAAACAACATATACACTTTTAACTTATAAATGAAACTACGTGAACTTATACATTTGTATAAAATTTATAATAAAGATAAGTGGTGGAAGAGAAATGTAAACTTGTGAAATTCGAAATGCGTCAAAATGACGCGTTCCGTAAACCTAATATTAAGATTGTAGGTTATGTTAGGTTCGTACTCCTGAAAACTACACTATCAGTTAAAATCTCGGTATTATCAGTCTAATAATACCAGTACCTAATCTTTCATTCATTTTCTCATCGATTTACGAAATGAATTTTGTAAATTTTGAGGTTAAGTTAGGGTAGGAAACTTAAAAACGATCAAACTAACGTGAAATTCATAATTACTCGCTAAAAATTCATACCGATTCCCCTTGCAATGTGTAAAACGATTCGAAACTTTTGGCCAGCAGTGTAAATGCAGCAGCGAGGAACGTCGAAGTTGGCCCGGAAACTGCAACCGGCATCTTTGGAATTGCTGATGCTTCGAACACGTCGGAATGACTCAGATGGTTTCCTTGAATGAAATTTCTTCCTAGCCTAGCCACCGTGTATATTTAGCCAGGAATCGTTCGATGAGAGCTTAGGGGATGCTCTGGACGATTCAAATCGGACGTGAAATGTGTATTGGAAGTTACTATTTGATGCTTAGGGATGAGTCACGTGGATGACTCATAGGGGAAGTACACGGGGTGAAATTCATGCATGAACATCGGGCTCGAACGAAGTTTACAAAGCGGCTTCTGTAATTTATAGTATAATACATATACGAGACGAGTTTGACAGAATAACGACGAGGAGGAAATTATAGTGCTTGGTGTTTTGTTAACGTCTCTGATGAGGGCGAGTCGAAAATTGTGCCACGAGACATTTCTAAGTTTCTCTTGGAAAAAATGAGGAAGAATGTATATTTTTTTACAGCCTGAGATGTGATTCTCTTGCTCGAGTAAATTTCGAGAATTTCTCAGAGTACAACGAGACAAATCCTTTTCTACCACTTTTCTTTAATATTTTTTATCTTCCCTTTAACTATAGTTGTACATATTTTTCTCTATTTCTATTTATCTATAATTCTTCTATTTTTCTTTTCCTACTGTTTTTCTCGTTTTTCATGTACGTATAATAAATGTTTATAATTCCTCTTTAAACGTGGAGATTTTACGATACCACTTTCTTGCAGTATAAAGTACCATTAAAAAATGTAGCGTAATTGCGGTCTGAAAGTGCAACGATGCACTTGCGAAAAAAAATTGGGTCACGCCGGGAAGGTAGAGTTCATTAAACCATGCGAAATTTTCTTCTACGGTTTTATGATACCTTCGTTTAAAACGAAGCTATTGCCCGACCCAGTTATTACTGTATAACTGTAAACGACGATAAAATTCGGTGGTTGGAGAGAAGAGTTACGTATAAAGAGCCGAGTAATTTTACAATTTTTTCCAGGGTCTGAATATTCTGGAATAAAAATCGTACCACGAGGGGAGATTAACCTGTTTTTCCCAAATGAAATTTCATTTTCTGGCCTTTTAATATTCCATTCTCGACATTTAACGAATTTAATTAGCAGTTACCATTTGTTCAAGTACAATCTTTTAATTTTCTACCGTTTCAGTCACGACGAATGATATTTCACTCTCGTATGCTATACTAAATAATTAAATTCTACAATGTTGGAAGATACAACGAAACATCGTTCTATTTCAAGTAATCTTTATCGATTTTAAACAACCGTTCAACCTGCAATTCATCGGTAATGCATCAACCTATGCTTCCACAAAAGAGACAAAAAAAGAATCATACTTCCTTTACATTCATCGTCCAAAAAAAAAATACTATACGTGAAGAATACGAGACAACCCGATGCAACGATTTATAACGGCAGGTTAACGCGAAAAAGAGGGGTTCCCCTCGTTAGTCGGTGGAAAGCCAGCAGAAAGGAGGAAACGCGAAATTGCGCGGCGTATCTGACAATGGAGACGACTCCGGTCGTCGTTGACGACAGACTTTTACATGGAACACGAGCAGCAAAAAAAAAGAAGGAAAAAAAGGAGGCGTCTTCTCCCCCTTGCGTTTTCGCGTATCCCGCGAACAATGAGCAATTTGTCGCGCAAAATGGCCGTAGCCCGGTTACTTTGATGCGCTTCGACCTTTCGAGACCGCTCCTCCTCGGCTGGTACACCTCGTAATGGAGAGGACTGAAAGTGGTCCCCATTCTAACTCGTATACACACCAGGCTGGCCGCCTATCTAACCGTTAACAAATGACCCCATCGCTCGATTACGTCCCAGGAAGGGCAGAAAGACAGAGAGACACAAAGAAAGAGGAAGGAGAGACTCGTGGAGAGAGAGACAATGAAAGAGAAGCAGGGAGAGACTGGTGGAGAGAGGGAGAACCAGGGAGAGACTGGTAGAGAGAGGGAGAGCCAGGGAGAGAGAGGGAGAGCCAGGGAGAGACTGGTAGAGAGAGGGAGAGACTGGTAGAGAGAGACAGAGCCAGGGAGAGACTGGTAGAGAGAGGAAGAGCCAGGGAGAGAAACACAGAGGCAGAGAGATTCGAAGGGAAACTGAGAGAGAGTCAAAGAGAGACTGACAATGAGAGAAAGAGAGAGCCGGAAAGAGAGATACATGAGATACACACACAGGGAGAGACACAGTTAGAGAGGAGCATGCACAGAAGCAGAGAGAGAGAAATACTGAGAGAAATTGAGGAAGAGGGAGTCAAAGAGAGACCGGGAGAAAGAGATACGTAAGATACACACACAGGGAGAGAGAAAGAGAGAAATACTCAGAGAGACAGAGTTAGCGAAAGAGAGAGAAATACTGAGAGAGACTGAGAGAAGCGCACACGCGCGAACAGAGCCAAAGAGAGAGATGATGGTGAAACAGGGGCTCCTCTGGACGTGACAGAACCGTGTACCCCATAAATATTCCTAATAGGCGCCCCGTCGTGATGTTCAGAAGCTGCAAAACGAGTGGCCCTTATTCTGTTCGCGAGCAGCTAGCCGGCGATTAACCTCGCGCCGGATTATGAGCATGAAAACGATACCGGAGCGTGGGGAGATCTATGAAAGGAGTTGTTGAAGTTATCTGTTCGATGAGCGATCGTTCTTGGAATTTCGATGAAAAGGTGAACTGAGAGAGAGAGAGAGAGTAGAAGGGTTGGATTACGGTATATTACTACATTGGTTTCCAGTTAACAGTAGGGTTGGTCAGCGAAGTATACCTATATACACGTCGAGTTTATCGAACAGGAAAAAATGAGGGTTTTAGGTTATTTTAAGGGAAAATCATGGAGCACCTTTTTTTAATACGGTAAATTCTACGTAGAAGAAGCTTCTACGTCAATTATATACAGAAAATAAATAAGAAATCAACGTAGCATTTAAGCTTAATAGAATATGAAAAAATGTAATTACACTCTGCATATTTCTACTACTTATTAATAAATAAATCATTATAACAATAATAAAAATTTCTGAGTTTTTCTTTTCATCTTCCCTCGATCCTTTTTTTTCATTTTTAAATTAACTTCTACTCGAATTAAAAAAATCGTGCCACAGGATGGTAGAACTTTTCCTCTACAATTTTCTTCTAATTTCACTCGGAGCAAAATTACAGTTTCTAAAATTACCCTGTATAGCTAAAATATACGGCGAAATGAATCATTTGTCGGAATTAGAAAAGTTCCCGTTTCCATATCGAATTTATAAGCGATCAGTGAAAAAGCATCGTAAATCTTCAGGCAGCAATGATAGCAATTACTCCCTGGAAGATTATCGCAGAAGGAAATCCTACGTAATGTGGTCCGATGTGGGCTGGAGAAGTAGTCTGGTTCATCACTTACGAACGAGAATCTGAAAAGTCTACGAGCATAAATTACTCGGAAGAAGATTGCATTCGCCGGATCGCCTAATCTTCCTCTACCCCCTGCCACGAAATTCCGATCCACAATCATACAATTAAATTTTAACGGACAGCGTGCACGATACGTGCTCGTGAAACTGTACTTGATACTTTATATTCCAGTGGCGGCAAGGTATGGTCGCGAAACGACCGCTCGTGATTGCTCGAAGGAGTTTGAATCATTGTTCGAGTTATCGAGATAATTGCGTTTGTTTTCTATTCCCTTTTGAAAATATCGTCTCCGAGGCGAAACGTCTGCGAAAAACGCGACGTGAAATTATGAGAAGAGTGAATATTGGAATTTTGAACGAAAGGTAAGTTTCGGTGGAGAATTATATTGTTGGGGGATTTTTGGGGAGATTGAGGGCTAAGTTTGGGAGAACTGAAATGGAAATTGTGAAATTTGTGGATATTTCAAAATTTCGAATTTAAATGGTCGAGTTTCCGAAATTCCGAATTTGAATAATAGAAATTCAAAAATTTCTAATTTCAGTGCTAGAAATTTCAAAATTCCGAATTTAAATGGTAAAAATTCCAAAATTTCGCTTTTAAACACAAATCGAAGTCAAAAGAATTCACAGATTCCGAGTGTCACTAATTCGAAATCACCAGAAATCTGAAGATAATAAATTTCCCCTCAATACCACCAAACCCAAAAATCCCACTTCACATTTCCCACACGACAGCATAAGAAAAGTAAAAAGTTCGCTGATTAAAATACGAATCGGCGAATTTTCACTTCGACGCCTGAATTGGATCGAATAATGCACCTAATGCACATACTAACGATAGTTTAAATCAATTGAATTGCTCGAGTTGCCGATAAATTTCCGTGGAAATAGCATCACTTAAAAATTACCCTTCCGTACAATTTTTTACTTGACCCACATTGACCTTAGTTTAGCAATTTAAAAGGGTTAAGGATCCTTTTAGCATCATTGCGAGATTGCAGCGTTAATTATGGGTGAACAACGGTTTCTTCATAGCACGAAGGCACATAATGAAGATCCCCCGGTTACATTCATACGAAAACGCCTACTTAAGCCAACGATAAACACTTTCGACCGGGTGGAAGTAGGAAATTATGAGAATCTTAAAAAAAAGAAAAAGAAAAAAGAAAGAAAGATTTTGTCTGAATGGCAGGCTGCAATTAACATTCACCACGCCACGCTTGCAATCGTGAATACTAACTGCTACCTCCTATGCAAAGTATATACATATACGTCTCTCCACCTAGATAATCTAACGCTCTTGCATATCGATTAGAATGAACGTTCTTTCACAAGCATACAACACCATATTTGTACAACTGTGACATTCTAGTTCTAATGCAGCCGTCAATCAACGAAGATACAGTTATTGGCGTTCCAAACTTAGAAAGTGAAAATACGTTTGAGTTACGATCATCCTTCGTTGTAATTGTGCAAAGTTAACGTGACCCGTGATTCAATACAATGTTAATGTATTTTTTCACGTTACGAGGCTTTATTTTATGGAGAAACTTTAGGTAGTACGTAGTGTCGCTTTTTAATTTGCAACGCGATGCAAAAGAACGAGAGATACACGACGGAATTGTTGCAAAAACGATTCGAGAAAAGGGTTAACCTCTTATACGCTTAGAACTTTAAAAATTTCAATGTTTGTGAGAAAAAAAATATGAAAATATTGTGAATAACTGTATTTTCATTAAAATTATAACGAATAACTATATTTTCACTAAAATTACAACAAATAACAATATTTTCATAACATAACCTACAATATTCCTTACATAACCTCCAAATTAAAAACAGTTATTAATTTCTATCGATCTAAAATGAACGGAGCAGTTCAATTTCCATCGATCTAAGCTGAATAAAACAGTTATCCATTTCTATCGATTTAAAATGAACAGAATACAACCGCACGAAAAATTACATCATATTTTTCTAATTTAAGAAAGAACTCGTCACGAAAGGGATTAAAAGAGTTAAGGTAAGTCGAGTGTTCCATCGATTTCTGCCTATTTCTTTTTTTTTTTTTTTTTTTTTCAATTCAGTCCTTCAGTCGAATTCAGAGGCTGCGGAACACGACACGGCCACGTCCAAGCGATAAAAATCCAGTTCTGCGCGCGAGACACCGGTCGAGTGGTGAACGAGTCGCTTGAAACGAGTCTAGAACTCGGTAGAGAGGTCGGTGGCCGGCCTACCTCAACGTATCGACACTCGATGCCGGCGCACATGTCGGCCAGCAGTTCAACACGTGTGTTGTCCAGATAGTTCACCTTGTTCGCCGCGTTTCCGCGTCAACGTGCAACACTGGCAACGTTTCACGGGCTACCGCCTCTCTCTAACGTCGCGAAACATCATGGCTGATGGAGGTTTTACGATCGCTTCTTCGACCAATTTGCATCAGAATCGAACATATCCGCTCGAAGTTTCCATCTCGACGGGTTTATTATCACGAATAACCAGGAATCATCAATAATGCATTCTTTTTTATGTTTTAGTTATAAGAATTTTAGGTTAAGTTAGGTTATGTCTTGCATAACGTAGTAATCTTGAATTACGATGTAATTTTTTTGAAGCATGAAAATAAAAGGTTTGAAATTTTTTTAAGTATGAAAATTAAAGAAATTTTGAAAATTTGTCCTGAATTTTCGTTTGAAAAGTAACTGATCTCCGCCATTTTTGAACGACGAGGTCTCATCGTGAAAACACGCGTGTTGTTTAAACACGAGTGACGTGGCAATTAAAATGTTAAAGAGATTCACAGTTAAGAACGAACAGGCTATTTGTTTGTTTCAGTTTCGCAAATTGAAGATTAATTCTTAAATGAATTTTTAATTGGTCAATTGACGGGGTCATCCTCGTGAAGAGGAATTGCTAATTGCAAGTTTATAAGATACAATTACAACTGTTTTCCAAATCGTAGATTGAACATTTTCTAATTACAACTTTCAAACTTCAAGTAATTCATCGTCGAACGTGAATGTTAGAAAGATAAGGATTTATCATGAATGGGGAAATTGTTCGATTCATGTGGAGCATAAATTGGGTCAAAGAAGATTACAAGATCTCGATAACTTTTTTTTACATTCCCACTAGAAAAATATCGTTGAACTCCACAAATCTCTACTTACTAAATTCTTTTTCAACTTAAAACAATTTCTTCCCAATTTCGAATATTACTAAAATTACCAAAACCGACACAAAATATTCCTACTAAATTCTAACGTTAATATCACCAATCTAGGGTAAAAAAAAAATTACTAGAAGCATTCTTAGACAGCGGTTATCACAGTGATTCATCCCCCACAATATGCAGTAATTGCACATCGAAGCTACGCTAACGATTCCTTATCCTCTCTACTTGAGTAAAGAAGAAGAACAGAAAAGAAGAAAATTCCAGCCAATCGAACGATAGATAAGGATCCTCGTTTCCCATCGTGTACGGAATTATCTGAAAGTTACTACTTCTCTGGCCGCGTCCCGATAGATCGTCAGCCATCGAACAATGAACTTCCTTCATGCCGCGTGAAACGTCTTATGAAAGTTCGAGATAATTCTTCCTTGATATCCGGACAATGGAAAAGGACTCTCTGGCAGCCAGTTCGAGGCCTGCCACGCCACACCATCGTCCATTCGACGCGCGGTTACGGCATCGTGTATCCTTGATAAGGGTTGCCACCGTTGTGGAATGAAACCAGCGAAAGGACACGAATAGAGGCTTGTTTCAAAGATAGCGACTAGATACGGGAACAACACACATAGAGGGAGATTTATGGCAAGGACTTTCGAATGGATTCTTGCGTCCTCTTCTCTGTGTATCACGATGAAAGACCAGGTATTTAATGTAATTTCTTAGGAATTTGTTTTTGTAATTCATCCAAAGCGATATATTATGAAATTAAATTAATCACTCAATAAGTATTAGATTAGATTGTTTCCTCGATATGGCATGGTGGTCATCAGTGACTGGAGTGCCCCAAATGTTTAGAATAATTAAAATAAAACGAATATCGTCAAATTAAAATTTCTAACGTCAATTAGAAATTATTTTGAATTAAAAAAAATAATAATAAAGCATAATATAATATTATGCTCAGAATAATGGAAATTTTATTATGACACCCTGAGAGTAACATGTAAATCAGGCTTAACACTTGTGTAAAAGTATTTTTTTTTAGAGAAACTATTTATACCAGGTTGTACTCCTCATCATACTAAACAACTTTTGTAAGAACATTTTTTCGATAGCTTCACTTTGAAATATTCCACCGTATCCGGTTAAAAAAGACACCCTGTATGTAACCATTTAGTTACTGGAAGAAATTCATTACGAAATGAGAGCCGCACGAACATACTGGACAAGCTAACACATCTCACATGTATCACACTATAATGCAGTACGTATCGTGCATTACACGCGAAATTTGTGTCGAACCAGTGACCCATGTCAGATAAGGCTTAAATAATTTCCGAGCAACGCGATAAACCGGCCAATAGCCGACGAAAGGAGGCAGAGAGAGGATCTATAAGAAGAAGAAGAAGAAGAGGAGCGTGTAGAGAGAAGTGATGCACGCGAACCCACATGAACACGACCGTCCACGATCTTCTTCTTCTTCTTCTTCTTCTTCTGTTGAAACGGTGCAATGAACCCACGCGACGAAACGAATTTCTCGCGGTCGAGGAATGCCTTAGCCAGCGTTTGTCCGCGTGCTGGAGTCTTTCAAGCGTTCCACCGCGATAAGATAAGCAGCAATGAGGTTCAATTGGAAGATTAATTAATTAAGACCCGCGGCAAAGGGGATAAATTGGGTACATTGCGGTGGTATGCCGGCACGATGCTCCGCGGCGCGGTGCCATAAGCGAGGACGACCGCCCTGGCTCTTCGCTGTAACCGGGAAAAGGGAATGAGAAAGCGGAATTCGTGACGGACAACGAGACTCGAGAGGCTTCGAACTCGTCACCTCGACACCTCGAGATCCTCTTCGAACGTATAACGAGCGATTTTAACCTGATTCTTGTATTAAATAGATCGATTTTCTGTAATCTGTCGGATAAATGTCAGGGTGGAATATTGGAAAATTGATTTTTCAATAATTCGAAGATTTTTAGGTTAGGTTCGATCTTACACACTTCGGAAGAGTTAATTCTTACTGTTTCTTTCTTTGGAAGATTAAAAACATTTGAACGGTGGAATATTGGAAAATTGATTTTTCAATAATTCGAAGATTTTTAGGTTAGGTTCGATCTTACACACTTCGGAAGAGTTAATTCTTACTGTTTCTTTCTTTGGAAGATTAAAAACATTTGAACGGTGGAATATTGGAAAATTGATTTTTCAATAATTCGAAGATTTTTAGGTTAGGTTCGATCTTACACACTTCGGAAGAGTTAATTCTTACTGTTTCTTTCTTTGGAAGATTAAAAACATTTGAACGGTGGAATATTGGGAAATAGATTTTTCAATAATTCGAAGATTTTTAGGTTAGGTTCGATCTTACACACTTCGGAAGAGTTAATTCTTACTGTTTCTTTCTTTGGAAGATTAAAAACATTTGAACGGTGGAATATTGGAAAATTGATTTTTCAATAATTTGCAGATTTTTAGGTTAGGTTCGATCTTACAGACTTCGGAAGAATTAATTATCATTGTTTTGTTTTGCTTGGAAGATTAAAAATTGATTTTTACATATTTTATGGAAAATTTGAGGTAATCCTTTGAAATAACGTAAAAATATGTAATTCCACAAACATGGTGTAGAAAGTACAAGTGCAAGATACGCCTAGGAGGCACGACTGTAAAAGGTTAGCGCATTCCGCGTCTTGTCGTACACATGTAAATGGCACCTGTCTTTCCTCAAAGCATACTCCATTTACGTTACTTATAAAAATCATCCATAATATTAATTCCAACTTAAATAAACCATCACTTGAAGAACACACAAAGAGAATAGTGAAAATTGTTCCAACGAACATTCTTAATATTTCAATTTTCAAACATAAAAAAAAGATAAAATAAATATCGACTAGAGGCCGGAAGAAATTTCAAATATTCCATAATATTAAACACCTAAATAAACGATCACTTGAAGAACATACAAATAAAATAGTGAAAACTGTTAATATTTCAATTTTCAAACGTAAAAAAAAATTAAATAAATATCGATTGGAGGCCGGAAGAAATTTCACCGAAACCGCAATGGCGCTCAATGGGTTAGCGTGCAAAACTTCAATGGGGGGACGTGAAACTCGAAGAACTCGCAAATAGAAAACACCGCGGTACACATACACGGTGTGCTAAAAATACCGTGAATAGGAGAAAACGAGAAGATTTACGCGACGACGACGGATTTACGAGTCAGCCGGGAAGGTTGTATTAATGAAGGAGGACGATTTAAAAGAAATTCTTCACCACGGGGCGCGTCCCTAATGGCGCGTCCACCATGAAAACCGGGGCGCCGCGTGCAGTTTCATTGTACTCTAATTATAGGTTAATTTAATTATGGGCGGGGTTCGATTATGCCGGCTACGGTATATAACGGTACCACCGTGCAATTTCCCTCGCGTTATGTAATTCCATTAAAGTAACTTACTCACCGGTTCGCTCTGCGATATAGAGAAATAGATCGATCTTCCGACGAAGAATTTTTAGAATACGGTCAAATGTTAATATTTCATACGAAGCGAACGAGAGAATATAGGAAAATCGTCGTCTTGGAAGATTGAGGTTAGGTCAGATTCTGATAAATTTGAACTTTAATTTTATAATTAAAATACGTACTGTGCCGCGGGAAAATTAGAAATTTTCACAGAACTCTGAAGCAAAGGGTAAAAAGTCGAAGGTTCGGATGAATTTTAATGTAGCGGAACGTAGCGATAATGTTAATGTTCAATTTAACACGAAGTTCGTCTTTGTAGAAACTTCTGCTGTGAATATTTTGTAGGTTAGGTTAGGTCAGTTAACGCAGCGATGAATGTTAATACAGCCGAGCAGTTTCACGTAGGTTGAACTACGAAGAAAAATAATCCGATGAATTTTTATGAAGTTAGTTAACAATTGTGTGCATAAATAAAGGTGTTTTAACCAGAATTTATTCTGACACGTTGTATGTGTTATTTCTATCGCAAAATATGTACCACCCCTGTTGCAAGAAATATGAAAAATACTTGCAAATTTTAAATTTCGCAAGTCAAAGAAAAGATTTATTCTAATCTACATATAGGAGATATTAATTTTATAATTGACGACTCGGTGATTGTCAAGATTTCGTAACACTTTGCGGAAGAACATCCCTTCGTCAAGAGCCTCCTCTTCCACGTTACACTTAAATAAACCGGAAGAGGTGAAGAACCTCGTATAAATAGCCTATCGATCGCAACAAAGAGGAAAGCAGGAAAAAAAAGTGGCACAACGGAACAACAATAATAACAGCTTCGATCAAAGATAAAATTACTCAGCGGCCAGACGCGCTCATAATGAACCGCCATCGTGATACTTAAGAACCATTTTAATCTTAGCGTCCCATCTTTCTCGATATACGGTACAGGCTGCTTCAAAAAGAACAATCCTAACACTAACCTAAAAGTATATTTTTCACAGAAACAAAACTGATATCAAATTCTCCGTTTAAGTGTTCATACTTTCTCGAAACACCCTATATATACAGAAATCGTTCGAGCGTTATATCTCCTGGTTAGAGAAAAAAAAAAGAAGAAAAGTAATTTTTCACTTCTAATCACCGTGGCTCTGTAGACTAACGACGATCAACTGGAAAACAGTCGAAGATAAGGAGAATCTATCTAACCTTCGTTACACGGATGCTCGAAATCCCTCGAATGCTGTTCACGCGATTCCGGTATGGCGACTAAGTCAAAGGTTAAACGGTCCCGCATTCCCGAAACGAGCATCGTCACGAAGGAAACAGACTTAATTCTCCCGTCTATGAATTTTTCTCCGCTTACGAGGACAGAAACTGTAACTGTACGATTAAAAATTACGGCTAACAGATCTTACGAACGAAAAAATTGCCAATTTAACGTGAAATTAGGTAGAAACGAATAAATTAAGAAGAAAATTAATTCGACCCTCTATAACAGATTTTTTCTATGCCTGCGAAAGCGAAGTTACGATAGTAAATCAAACATTTGTACAATCTGAGTCTGGGAATTTTACGTCCATGTCACATGGTGATATAGAAGGGGAACGAATATACAGGGTGTCGCACATATTCTCGTAAAAACTTCATCATCGTTCGTGGTAAAAAAATAAATGAAAAATATCGTACAAATATAGAGCTATACAGACTTCGTTAAAAAGTTAAAATTGTTCCCTTTTCAACAAACTACCGGTAAAAAATGCTTGTCCCACTTTTAACCACAAAATACTCCAACAAAGTTTATTAAAAAAAAAGTTACAGTACGTGGTATATATGAAATTGATCGATTCAACGAAATTACTATCTTTCCCCGAGTTTTATTCGTCTCTTTTATCCCCCCACCACCGATGTCCACCTTTCTTCTACTATCCTTTCAACGTATATCGATCTGTTTCGTCTCGGTGAGTTTCTTTGACGACGCTCGTTTCTTCTCTTTGTTCCCTCTCGTACGAGAGATAGGCGCAATCGACGACTCCAGAGGTTTCGCTGCTATTTTAAGAAGCTTCTGCCCCCGCATTCGTTGCGGCGACTTTATTTCTGCCGCGATAGAAACCACCGAGATCCATATACGTATATACAAGTTCGACCACGCGAGGAGATCTGCGCCGTGTGTCTCGATCAGTCTGACCCGTCTCCACGATGAGATACAGGCTGCTGTGGGATGAAATAGTCGAGGGGAAAACGATTTCACCGAGAGAGAAGATTGATAGGATGTTTTTTTCTTTTCTTTCGTGTCTGTAGTGATTTGGGAAGACGTGGAAGCACTTCGAAGGCGCGATAGAATTGCAATTTAGTTACTTTTATGAAAATAAAATTAATTTAACATTCAAAATGTTACTGTAATAGAATTGCAATTTAGTTACTTTTTCGAAAAATGAAATTAATTGAAGATTAAAAATGTTACTAGAATGTCACTGTAATAGAATTGTAATTTAGTTACTTTTTGGAATTGTAAAATTAATTTAAGATTCACAATGCTACAAAGAATATGAAAATAAAAATAAAATGTTTAAAAATGGTAAGAAAAGAAGGGTCTCTTCTTTTTAATAATTATACTCTCCTATACTACATATATTTTTCAAAACTTAATTTGAAACTGCAGTAATTCCTGAATAAAGATGCAGCAAACTGTAATTGTAAAAAAAAAGCGCCAATTTATATCTCAAAGGTATAGATCAAAGGAACACAAAACGAATTTACGATTGTTGAAGTGCTGCCCGAAAATATACCACTTCTAAAAATCCCATAAAACATTCAAGCTGAATGAAACAAAAATAACTCTGGAAATACGCGGAAAAGAACAATAATTTACGATTATGCACATTTTCGACACCGTGTGTACAACGAAAGCAAGCAGTTGCTGGCGATAAGGGAAGGAAATATGTGCAAACATGTTATTCAAACTGGTTGCATCATTCGAAATTAAAAATGACCTTTCCCAGCTCCGTTATCTCATGCGCCGTCTCTCTAATGCCTTCTTCAAGCTGCTGGCACACGTCAGGGCTTTCCTGTTGGATCCACCGGAAATTCCATGGATCCATTAAAGCACGCGGAACAGAGAAATCCCTCCCCTCTTTCAAACGTCGACCGCGTATCTTCACATCCCGCGGAAAGTGGCCGCTCTTTAAGCCTGATATTCAAGGCATTTGTCGCGCGTCGCGGCGTGTCTCTCTCCCCGAAGCGCGACAAGATTTCAACGAAAATCCCCAGGATTTAACACACTCTGACATAAAATTACGTCCTTTCACAATCCGCCAGAGACTGAAACCTCCCTTATGTACGCAAACGTGTATCTCTATGCGAACGACAGTCTCAAATGGAACAAAAATTTACGAGTGAAAAATAGATCTACCAGTACCTGCAAAATTCTGCGATGTTCGGAAAAGAAATTTCTGTGTATGGTTAATTATTGTTTTACCTTAATTACAGAAACATATACAGCGATTGAAACTGTCAATTAGAACGTTCTACTTGAACCAGTTGCAAATACTTCAGAAGCTTGACAAGCGAAAAAATCGTACGATACGTTTTCTGTTCATGTACTCGGTGGGCATGATTTACATGAACAATTGTTTTACAGATCCATGAAAAGAAAGTAATTCTACAAAGAAGACCAGGAAGCTAATCAACGAACAAGTGCAAAAAGAAAACGATCAACAACAAAGCTACCATAAAAATCACACGTGCACGATGTTTTTGGAAAGTGCAGTAAATCCGTCGCTAGTGGCCGTTCGAAAAACATCCGAGCAAAAGCAAAAAAATTATAGGAACGTGTGTGTGTGTGTGTACTGACTTTTGTGATCTCAGAGGGCGAGAGAAATAAGCGAGGAAGAATCGGTTAGCATCGATCGTTTTAAAAATAAAAATAGATCGTACACAGTTGAAACGATCGCCTGTTTCTCGCATTGCGTTCCGCGTATCGGACTTTTCCGCTCGAACGAGAATGTTCCAACACATCAGCTTAAACACACACGCATGTTCGTGTGTGATACGTACGCTCCATGGAGATCATTATATCGACACGCACCGCGAACCAGGTGCGACATATCTCCTCTTTTTTTACTCGTCGATTTAAATGACCAATGTGAGTCAGCTCTCTCTCATCTCTCAGGCGTGACGACGGATCGTGACACCGTTGCGCTCATCGAGCAGAAATTCATTGTCAGCCGCGTAATAACGCTGGAAAGTGTTCTACGCAAATTCGTTGGAATATTGTCAGGTGCAAGGCCACGAAATTCGAATCTTCGAAGAAAATTGAAGAAATCTCGTATTTGCAATTATTTTTGGAGAGCATTTCAGAATTGTGAGAGTCTCAAAAATAATTTCGTTTATGGCTATAAAGTTACAACGTTCGAAGAAAATTAGAGAAATTTCGTATTTGCAATTATTTTGCAAAAGTATTTGAGAATTTTGAGAGTCTTTGAAACAATTTAGTTTACGGCTATAAAGTTGCAATGTTCAAATAAAGTTAAGGGAATTTTATATTTGCAATTATTTTGCGAAAGTATTTGAGAATTTCTAGAATCTCACAGAAGACCGAATAGAGCACAATTTCAGTATCAATATTATTAATATAATATTACGAAATCTGCAACTTAAAATTCACACCTTCGAAATTTCCACAAATTCAACTCTACAGTGTGTCACTTAAAGGTGAATCATATCGACTTTCGTATTCGCCTTTTTAGGTCACATTAAGAAGAACAGGTTTTAAAATTCATTAAAAAAAAAAAAAAAAGAAACACTCAAAGCCTCAGATTTCCATTTATTAACAAGCAAACGCGGCAATTAACTCTTCCTTGCGAAACTCGTCGCAAAAAGTCTCCCAATTACCCAATACCCTCGCCAATCGATAATTCATATCGCTAAAATGAAAACCTTCAGAATTTTACAACTTCCTCTCCGCCCAATCCTAAAATTTCCTCTGAAAACGACTAAATCCTAATTACAAGAATCGTTTTCCTAGATCCACGGACCAACGTCTACGGTACATACAGTGCAACAGCGCGAACGAAATTTTATCGAGCGATAAATTTCAATTACCCGTGTACCCTGCGTTTGTACATTGAAAATGCATACCCGTCTATTATATCATCAGTGTAAATAAGCGTCCTATGTGTGTATGTGTAAAGATAAGTATACACGTATGGTTAGAGCAAGAAATCGAAACGTTAGTCGGTTTTCTTCTCAAGTGAGCAGGTTTTTCGAACACAGGCCTGATTACTCGCAATTTACGACACATCATTGTCGTCAACGGCACACACGCACCGCTCTCTTTCACGCGTTTCAACGCCGCTCTTTCTAAAGTGCACGAGAGGAGGGACCAATGGTGACACTGCGTAACGGGATCGGTAATATCGTTCGGTGTCGCGTTACAGATTACGAGCAAGCTGTATTACACGCGACTGTTTATCGCTGCCAGAGATCGTACATAATTTTACGACATGGACGAAATGACCGGCAGAAGTGTGATTTGAACGATGGAAAATGAAGGGAGAGAGAGAAAAATTGAAGAAAAATCGATTAAAAAATTTGAATTACGAAGCTAGTAGAAACAATGTTAACACTTTACCGACCGGTACCCTATTAGGCTTTTTGCCGCCAACGCTTACCGACCGGTAGCTTATTAATCGCAACAACAACAATAACAGAGAGCGAACAATATAGTAAGCACTTTCACAAAGTTTGATTTAATATTTCTGTAGGTATAAGAAAAAGCGCATATATTCCCGCGCGACAGCCTATTTAGAGTCTAAACAGAGCCGGTGTCAGTGATGCATCTGTGGCCGAGTGAGCGGTCGGTACCGGTCGGTAAAGTGTTAACACTTTGCTGTTGGGATATTTTTCGCGCGTCTTACATCTGTAGCGGGCAAACCCAAGCAAATTCGCAAAGTGAAAAAATCACAATCAATTTCATCTTCTTCCGAGTCATTACTAGATTGCGATTTTTCACAGGCACAATGTCGCTATCTTCTGAGTAATAACTGTCCGAAAACTCACTATCGTTGCAAGAATAATCTGACGATCTATCAGCAAATATTTCGTTTTCATCTTTTTCAATATCTCTCAAATCCATTTCGGCAATGGATAAATTTATGAAAACACGGTAAAAACTCCGTCTTTCTGAGAGAGTGAGCGTGAGTCGTACGAGACTCGTCCTGACAAGTCTCCCGCTGTCGAGCGTCGGTATGCTTCGGACTAGAAAACTAGCCTCCCGACAGCAAAGTGTTAAATGTACTTCGTTTTTGGAGACAGGGATTAACGATTTCTCAGATTGTCCAATTTGCTGAAGAGGAGAGTCCAAAATCAGAAGAAACTGTTAAGTATTCATACATTTAATTGCTGGATGGACCATAAATTATGAATAGACAATCCAAAGCTGTTCGGTGATTAAGCTCTAATGAATCTAGAACCATCTATCGGACAGGGGAATCCCTAACTACCCAGGCTTGTCAGAACGACTAATTTATAAACGACAATTTAACAAAAGTGTACGATTTTAATTATCTTTAATTCTACTAATCTATTAACTTTTCATATTCTCATATTAATATTTTTTAAATACTCCAATTTCATATCTTTTGAATATTCTATCCTTCTCAAATATTTCTACATTCCATATTTTTTTGAATATTTCACATTCTCCAAGTATTCTAATTTTTTATTTTAAAAAACATTTCACAGTCCATCGAATATATTTTCACATAGAAAGAAGTGTGTTTAAACTGTTATAAAAATAATTAAACGAACAGTGTTATTGAAATATAAATAATATATAATAATAAGGAAGAGATTTGTCATTTTTTTTAACGATTAATTTAATTTTGCACTCATATACCTTGGACAGTTGAACGTTATAAGTTTCAATTTTTTCAGCAACAATTTGCAATACACGATACTGAAAATAACAAGTGCGAGACAAAACGCAGTAGTCTGCGAATTTTAAACCGCGCCGATAAACGTCCAGACCGATAACCTATATGTATGCAATAAACTTAGAACGAACTTTTGTCTTTCCTTTTTCCAACTTTTACCACTGTCTTCGACGAGACGATAATCGAGGCTTTTTCGGTCTCAATTCCCCAGAATACACCATCATTCCAGTAAATCACCAGCCATGAATAATTACAGTCTGTTTTCTGATCGTTCTGGTCGATAATCGAGGCTTTAATCGCATTACGTTAGAATCCGCTAATTCGTTACTGCCTTATTAGGATAAGTAAATCACCAGCCATGAATAATTACAGTCTGTTTTCTGATCGTTCTGGTCGATAATCGAGGCCTTAATCGCATTACGTTAGAATCCGCTAATTCGTTACTGCCTTATTAGGATAGACGTTTATCGCCTGTACACTGATCGCATTCAACCAAGTAATTCTCCATGATGAGCTTTTTTCGGATCAATGGCACCCCTTGTGTCGAATTTATCGAGCCATAGGAAGTTATTGCACTGTTTCATACATTTTTTACCGACTTAACGCGAAGAATTTACAAATTAAGGTTAGCTCGATGCAACTTAATTGAGGTTAGGTTAACAGAACTCGACGATAATAGTCTGATAATAAATTTCTCCTAAATAATTGAAAACTGACCAACTACTGTACCGATTTAATTTGAAGAGATTTACAAATTAAGGTTAGCTCGATGCAACTTAATTGAGGTTAGGTTAACACTAGTGATAATTATCTCTTAAACAACTCAAAAGTGAACTAGTTTATTCACACATGAAATTGTTAATGATTCTGACTTGTGAAAAGTAAAAGAAAATGGTTGGAAGTTTATTACTTGCGAATAAAATTGAAATATTTCCATTTTTTCCAGTGGAAAGGTTGTCGGTACGAGTAAACTACTCTTCTGAGAATCACGTATAAGTATGTGATGTTATATTCACCGCGTTCACCGTTATTTAGTGCCGAAGGTATAGTAACTGGGGCGTGCAAAGTCGGTTTCACTGCAACATTGGCAAAATGTCTGTCGTAAAGTCAGGTGTTAAAGCGAGTCGATTTCGATCCTGATTCGTCAACAATGACTTTTTTCCTCGAGTTATGGGAGAAATTGTAGTAATGTCTAAATTTATTCAATTCGTCGTAACAAATATTCAACACTCAGCAAAAATGAATGTTCTCAATACTGAAAATTTTCATATATAAAAAATTACGAATATCAAAAATTTTCATATTTAAAAATCTCATATCTGAAAAATAATGAACATTTCTGCCTGAACCGTGTCTAACAATTCTCCCATTAGCACCAAAAAATTTCCAACGCCAACTATCCGCAATCAATCCAAAAACTAAATTCCGCTCCCAATTTCCCACCGCAAAAAATAAATCTCAAAATATCCAAAGCAAAAACAGGAGTCATAACGTACAACATTAAATTGCCTCTGTAAAACAGCCCATGGATCAACACCCCATTCGAACGCGCCAGCCATTTCTCACGTTCTCGAGGCCCGATCGAACAAGGAGGAACGCTTTCTACGCGCAATGATCGAGAGCAGCGCGTTACTGCACGCGCGAACACGCCCGCTGGCTTACGTGAATTCGAGGCAGAGAGCGGTTGCAGGTGACAGGTAAATCTATATTCATAGAACGCGACAGGACGACGGTGATGACGAGGAGGAGGGCCCGGTGAATAGAAGAAGAGAGACCGGCCATGAACGAATCGAACGGGAGGACACACGCTTTATATAGCGATCGAAGGAACGCGTATATCGCGTATTGCGTCTTCGAATGGACAGTACTCGGGCGGAAACCGCGTCTCGTCGGTTTATAATGCGATACCTATTGACGGCTCACGATGGAAAACTACTTCCATGTATCTTTGTTAAAGCGTTGCACGTGTGTAACTGTGTAGAGTACAACGGTTTTGTACTGGTGGGATCTGTTTGCCTCGAGAACACGATCTTTCGTACTTACTGGATGAATGATTTATCGAAATTGATTTCGCGCGAGTGAGTGATTGGGTAAGAGAGAAATTTGATGTACAAGATGTGACGATCAATTTTCGTGAATTATTTTGGCTACATTTTTGCCACTCTGAAGAACAGAAAATTATTTTCGTCAATTATTCCTTTCGTTACATTCCTGCCACTTTGAAGAAAGTTGAATTATTTTGTTTGTTTCATTATTGCCACTTTGAGAAAAATTAAATTATTTCTTATGTTACATTGTTGCCACTTTGAAGAAAGTTGAATTATTTCTTTTGTTTCATTGTTGCCACTTTGAGAAAAATTAAATTATTTCTTATGTTACATTCTTGCCACTTTGAAGAAAGTTAAATTATTTCTTTTGTTTCATTGTTGCCACTTTGAGAAAAATTAAATTATTTCTTATGTTACATTGTTGCCACTTTGAAGAAAGTTAAATTATTTCTTTTGTTTCATTGTTGCCACTTTGAAGAAAGTTAAATTATTTCTTTTCTTACATTGTTGCCACTTTGAAGAAAGTTGAATTATTTTGTTTGTTTCATTGCTGCCACTTTGAAGAAAGTTAAATTATTTCTTTTGTTACATTGTTGCCACTTTGAAAAAAATAAAACGAACCCTCGCAAAATTGCCATTTTGATGGAAATAAAATTCTTCTAGAAACTTTACTGGAAATACACAGTAGTAATTATAACGCTATGTAGTGTATTTTTAATGTTAGGTTAGGTTAGGTCTTCGCGCGGGTAACACGATCTTTCATACTTGCTGAATGAATGATTTATCGAAATTGATTTTATGCAAGTGAATGTTTGAATAAAAAGGAAATCTGACGTACAAGATGTGACGATAAAATTTCATAAATGATTTCAGTTACATTGTAGCCACTTTGAAGGAAATAAAATAAAATTTCGTAAAATTGCCATTTCGATGGAAGTAAAATTATTCTAAAAACTTTACTGCCACAGTTTCTGTTTCTAATAATTATTACTACGCTATTTAACGTCTTTTTAATGCCAGAAAGGCTCGTTCCGTGACCTTTTTCTATTTCCTCGAGTAAAAGGAGCCGCGAAAGGTAAAACAGGAAATGAGTATCAGAAATGTTAGGATCGATAGATACGCACAGTCTCAAAGTGTCTGCTTCCAAGGCAATGACCTGACTGACGCCTGTTTGATTTTGAAAATTGATTCCAGGCTAATTTTTTAATAAATCATCCTTGAAACTGTACTGCCTGCCGCCTACGAGTTACTACGCTATAACTCAGGCTGAATTTAAATAAAACCTTTGACTGGGAAAATAGTCGCATCTATAATTTGATGAATCATGTGAAATGCATGTGAGAAATAAATTACCGACGTTGAGAATACAAACAATGATAGGAAACGATGATTTGAATGAATGAAAAGAGTTTGAAATAGATCGATAGTCCCTGAAGATTCTAACCGTTTGAATAATTAAATTTCTGATTCATAAACATTCATGAATCACTTGAAATCTATGCGAGAGTAGAACAAAGTGAATTCTATGCATGAATAATGGAAGTTGTAGTAAGATAATAGTAATACGAATGAACGTGAATAAGTCTTGATTTTCTCGGAAATTCTATCTCAATGGTTCAATATCCCATTCATTGTTTTTATGAATCATTTGATATTTACATAAGAAAAACACTAAGAAAAAGCTAGCTTAAAAATTCCAAGTAACGATAGATGATTTTAGCAATTAAAAAAAAATTGTGAAATTAACCCTTTCGACACGGTGGAGCTAGGCATCAGTGCACACCACGAGTGTCTCGCGTTTTTGGAGCTCCCAGTGTGTCCGTGCAAAATCTTAGAGGATTTCGTTGGAACAGCAGAGGACTTAAGGATGTATTGGATGAAGGGAACGTTGTCGAGGCCTTGTTCTGTATTTTCAAATAAATCTTCACTTTGAGTTGTTGAGGCGCGAGCCAATGCGACGCGCTTAGTGGATGCCGGATATAACCGGCGCTTAGTGGGTGCCGGATATAACCGGCGCTGGCCAGTGTGAAGCATTTAGTGGATGCCGGATATAACCGGCGCTAGTCGCGAAAGGGTTAAGAATCGTCTAGAATGTGTGTAGAAAATAGATATGAAAATTTATGTGGCGACCGCCGCGGAGGGCCCACGTACCTAGGCCTGGCGACTCTTGGCCCTCGAGGCGAAGATATCTTCGGGTTTCTTCGACCTCGAGGACAAGAGTATGCCCACGGCCCCACTTCCTGGGACTTTCCCAGGAAAAAAGGGGTTAAGGGAGCCCCGAAAAAGGCTTTTTTGTCGTGGACATTCTTACCACGTGCATCGTGTCGCCCATACACTTTAAAATTAGTTTAAGCGTTATCGGATTTAAATAAATATATTTTTGTTAAGCAACTTTCGCGAGTAATTATTTTACACCACGCCACTTCCAAATTTACAATTTGAAAATTCTGCGAATTTTTGAAAATATCGAACTTTATCAAGTTACTCGGCTGCTCGAAGTGCACACTTCGATTCGGTTACACGAAATTCACCAAGCTTCAGTGGGATTCGAGTTTCGAGTGTTTGCAACACTCGAACACCTTTGGCACTCGGGGCAGGGCGTGTCAATTAAGAGACTGTAACACTATAAGGGTGGTAGGATGATGGTAGGACGTGACAAATAGAGCTAAGGGTGATGAAGAGCGAAGCTTTCCACGATGACGTCGCTACGGTTCAATATACAGCATCTCACAAAGAAGAAATTCTACCAAAATTATTAATTTTCTCCATAATTTTTCAATTTTTGTATTTTAATTCAATAAATATCAATAAAAATCCTTTATATATCACAATTTTGCATTCATTTCTTCGCCATACGCAAAATGAAAGCAAACTGATACCGCAGAAATTAAATTAACAAAGCTAAGATATTCGTACCAAAAGTACTAATTTTCTCCACAATTTCTCATTTCTATATTAAACTAAACAACCTCTGGAAATTCACCAAAAAATTCTCCAAGTGTTGCAAACAATTTTGCACCACATGCAAATTGTTTAAATCGACTTGCAACATGATCGACGCAACGCCAGACAAAAACCATCGACAGAATCGACGGAACTAACAGCGGGCAACCGAATTAGCCGCAGAAATAACAAACGGTTTCGGGGAAAAAAGCAGAAACGTCTGTGAGTAACCGCAACACGGGGAGATAATGCACCGAAACCAGAGATTGTTGCTAAAAAAAAAAAAAAATGCAAGAACAGATAGATGGTAGAAAAGACAAAAAGAAAAGAAGAAGAAATCGTGACGAACTGAAGGAAACTTCGTCGAACGACGATAATCCTTGTGTTACCCTGGTCAGAAATCTTGTCTTTCGAGCAACGATAAAATCTACCACGGCCTACGATCGTGTGCGGTTGCTTAAGTTGTAAAGCAAGAAGTTGCACAAAGGAGTCACGTGTATCGGGCCCGATTGTGAAATTTTCTTTGGGGTAACAGATTAGAGGCACACGGCGTTCGACGTGTCGAGTTGAACGAAATTAATGGGTACAAGAAGCTGTTGCTCGATGGAAACGTATGTCTCGATTAAACGAAAATTGATGAAAACACTGGTTCGGTTCGTTCGCTTTATTCGTGGAATAAATGTGAAAGGTACGATGTGAAATTGTTGTAAAAATTTGTCTCGACGATCTGGGGATCCTGGGAAATTTTTGCAATTAAAAAAATACGGATAAAGTATTATACAGAATATTTTAGGATTAACTATTGAATTATATTAGTGGAAAAATGTAATTTCAATAATTAGAGAAACTGTGAACACTGTGAAATTATAAAATTGGAATTTTGGAAAGGTTCGGAATGAAAGGAACGCAAAATTTTAGAATCTTAATTTAAAAAAATGAAAATTGATTTTTAAAAGTACTTCGAAAAAATCCACTATGAAATCATAAAATTGGAATTTTGCAAAATTTCAGAATGAAAAGAATGCAAAATACTGTGAGATCATAAAATTGGAATTCTGGAAAGCTTCAATGTTAAAAAGAATGCAAAATTGTAAAAAATATGAAAAATGATTTTTAAAAGAACTTGGAAAAGATCCTCCTAAAAGGGATAAAAAGGTAAAAATAGTATCTATTACAGAAAAGGGAACTCGAAGTTCTTTTCTACTATTAAAAGGAAACACATTTCTTCGTAGAACAAAGAAGATAAGACTTGGGAAATAAAATGGCAAGGCACGTCGCAGTCCGTGCAAGGTAATCATTGTGTGCACGCATAGGCATGGGAAAAATGCATTTGTTTAATGCGCGTAGATTCATCAATTCAAGGATATTCGAGTACGCCACCGTGAAATTCCTCCCCCTTCTTTACCGACCGAGAATTCTTTACCGAGCGTCGTCGTTTCAGCCGAGACAAAAATTTCATTTACATATTTTGTCACGTTATATACGTGACGATATTTCTCGCTGAAATTCACGGCTGAGAGACATTTGAGAAATTTTTTCCTAATTTCACCGGTGAAAGTTTCAATTGTATTTGAAATTACAAAAAAAAAAAGAAAAAGAAAATTAGAAGAGACACTTGAGAAATTCTATTTTTTTATCCAAGAAAAAATTCGATTTACGGTAAGTATAAGAAGAAACCCAAGATATTTTCGTAGGAGATCAAAATTTGAAGAGAAATGTTGCAAGAAATTATGCAAAACGTTCGAGTTGTGACTTATCGATTCGTGGATTTCGAGGAATAAATTTACGAAGTTGTTTACTCTTACTTTTACCCTGTATAAGAGAGTTCTAGGAGTTTGAATTTATTTTACATAAAAATATAATTTTTTTTTCGATATTTTATTTTACTTAGAACATATTGCGACAAAAAGTTCACAGCTACCCCAAACGCAGTAAGTCACGACTCGGTCGGTAATAAACACGTCTGATAAAGCCTCTATTAAAACGCTTCTATTATTAGCATCCACCAATACGTGCAGTCCAATAACATTTTCATTAGGATTATTATCGGGAATTAAAGAAAAACTCCTGAGCTCATTGAAGACCGTGCAGCAACCTCAATAAAGAGAATCGAGTTACGTGTACCAGCAGCCGGAAGACGTATCGAGGAACACCACCCACGGCGAACCGAAGCATTTTCATTTGGAAACACGAAAACGTTCGTACATCTTTCTATCAACGCGTTACGAATCATATAAACTGTATCTGAGTAAACATTTTCGAAAAATGTGTAATGTAACTTTATACCTGGTGGCGCAGATTAAATCAACCCCAAATTTTTGTAATTACATTTTTGTAATTTCATTTTGTAATAATTTACTTTATTCTATATTTTACATTTTGTTTATATTACTTTACAATTTTACGTTGTAATTTGATTTACTTTACTTCATTGTTTAGAACATTGCAAACGAACTGTATCTTTAGAATAGAGAGTTTGTTATTTTAATAAATTATTAAGTAACCTGTTATACAGGTTAGTAACCTGTAAATACAGGTTTACTAACATTTTCATTTCTACCTGAAATATAACTTTAGAATTGTATTTTTTCTTGCGCGTGCCATCCACCCAGAATTTTATCTGCTTACTGATATTGTGGAATAAAGTTAGGAGCAAAAGTGTTATATTTTTTTTTTTACCAAGTTTGTCCCAAAATTCCTCTTATCTTATATTTCACTCAAATGAATTCAATTTTTTCTAATTATTTCCTAATTTACCATCAACAATTCCCAGAAAAATTGAAGAATGAGAAATTCCCTTTTGCATAGTATTCCTCCGACAACACCTCTCTCCCTTCATTTCCCCCAAAACAGCAATTGCTCAATAACCCCAATTTCCCTCGATAAACCTCTCTACCTGCAAACTAACAGTACCCACCGAACAAACCCAACCACTATTTACCACGAATGATACAATCAAACCTCCCATTCGTTTCCCAAAGACACCATTACACGCTCGATTACTCCTTCCCAACACCCTATACATTAAAGCACACCCTAAATTCTCCATACCGTAAGAAGCAAATCTACCGTAAATCTGGCACACGCTAATCTCCCAAAACCTTCTGCAATAAAGATTTACAACTGTGACGACCGTATGTGCCCTTCCCTGTAAAGACACTCGATTCCCACACCCCAAAAAGGAACAAAACCTCCCCCACCCCGAAAAAAGACAAGAAAAAGACACAGAAAACAACGGCTATGTTCAAACACGTGTCTGGAAATTCCAAACGGGACGAATTTTCCACGGTACCAGGCACCGTTACAATCGCGGCGCGTGTGCACACGCGTTTTCAGGCGAGTAGAACAGAGAGAGACCTTCCACGAAACTGTTTTAAAAGGCGGCGCTACTACGAGAGCCCAGAGGAGGGGAACGGTTTACCCACATCTTCTCTACCTGCGCGTTTCCGGTGATTTAAAGAGCCCGACCTGCCTCAAGTGTGAAGCGTGTACACACGCTTCTCTGCCCTCCACCACCACGTTCTCACACCCATTCCTCTCCGTCGCCGTCGTTCTCTCGTGGCTCGCTTGCTCGCGCGCCGGGCCCCGATCGGAACGAGCCAGTAGGCCAACCGTGCGCCACACAGAATGAAAGTCTTATTAACGCAATTTCACGTACTATGACCAGCCGTAATTGCTGAATTAACACGCTTGCCAACTGGGACTAATAGAGCCGGATAATATTGTGAAATTATTGCGAGCACGGAATCATTTCACCCGGCGATTATGCAGCTGCTTGATGGCGTTGTTAAAGCGAAATATCAAGCGGTGATATATGTACAAGTGCCTTGGTATATGGGTTGCTATGTTACGTTCCGCGCGGTGATTATTTCGGGAGAAATTTCGGTGAAAGGATAGAATTAGGTTTTTCTCGAAATTTTTGAGTTTTTTGTAATTGAAATTTAGTTAACACGTTGACTGCCTTAGCTTATTTTGAACAAATCTGTCCTAGACGCCAACACTACGCGTAGAACAGTGTTTTAAACCATATCATAATTAAAATTTCCTCTTATTGTTTACTTTCATTTTTTTTTATATTTCGATAATCTTGTAAAAAATAATAAATAAATCCTTTTTGTTAGTAGTGAACCTTTAACAGACACCCATCCCACAGAATTCCTATGCGTTTACAACGTGTTTACTCGTGGTTGCCAGTCAACGGTGTTAAGATGAGCCATCGTTTCAACAGAGGAGATGTACGTTGTTTGTTTTAAATTATTTTGTGAAAAGTAAATGGTAGTAATTCAAATTATATAGGGTTGTAACAGAGAAAAGGTTCATCAGGTTATTCGGAAAATTATAACGTTCACACTGAAACTTTTACTTATTTCTTAAATGCAAATTCACTGCTCCTCGGTTATGTTATATGACTGGTAATTAATCACTGGGCATACTAATGAACGTTGCTTTTTTTTTTTTTTAAGTTTAAATACTGTTTGGTTTGAGAAGCAACATGATTGAAAAGGTTATGCAAGTGGGTGGTGGTATTATTGTCTGGAATAATTATTAGGTTAATAGGTTTGTTAATTAAGAGTAATAGGGTTGACTGGTATTGCAAGATAATCCTTGAGTGGATTCATTTTGTATGTAATTAAGCTGATTGATAAATTCGTTAACAACAAACCAGCAGAATAAACAGCAATTCTTGAAAAAAAAAATAAATTCAAGCAAATCTGCTAATTTCAAATAATTATTAAATATCTAAGAAAAGAAATTAATATATTTATCTTGCCTTGAAAGAAACCTCAAACTTTGTAATCACAGCAATATTTGTTAAACTAAAATCTGAATACCAATCAAATTTCACCCAATATGATTAAAATTTTAATTATCTATTCATAATAATCACCCTCCACAAATCCTCTCTTAATTATTCTCGTTTATTACAATTTTCCAATTTCATTCAAGTCTCATTACAGCAACTAGCCCCAGTTAAACTAAACTTCTTGCTATATTCCTGGACAAGGAACAAGGTGGCTTTTTGAACGGCCATTGTTCAGCCTAGTTGTTTACGAGGTGAGAAGTTGCGAATTCTAATTAGGCCTGGGACTCGTCTCTCCCGTCTCAATAGTGACTGCACCCTCGTAAATCAACACGGGGTTGTAATACACAGAACTTCGAAAACACCAATTGATTTTCCAAATTAACGCTTGTGCAGCCTACGACGACACGTATGAGGCGTGAACAAACTTTCGTAACCGCTATATAACGTTCGAATACTCTCATCTACATTCGCAACGCCACTTGAGAACTGTCTGAAAGGACGAAAAGTTGACCAAGTCTACGGGAGGAAAGAAAGGAAGGAAGGAAGGAAGGAAGTGATATTTTTCAACTTTGCAAACTAGAAACTCTCTAACTTCGCGACTTTAAAGCTTAGCTAGTTACTAAGTCTGAAAGCTCAAGGCTGTGAGAAACGAAATTTCGTTGAGCTTCGTACAGTTCTAAGCTTCGTGCAATTTAGTCGAATTCATTAGCTGCTTTGAATAGGCTCGTTTTGAACGGTTCCTTAAAAAAGTTTGGGGGGGGAAAATAGGAATATTCGAGTCATGGTTAACACAGTCGTTAGAGGTAGGTTCTATTGAAGAGCGCGAGAGAGAGAAAAAGTAAGAAAGGGGCGAAAGAATAATTAGAAGAGCACGCAATTCGCGTACCACGAGACGAGACCGTAATTCCACTTTCCTGACGCATTCTCGCACTTCTAGAGAAGGACATAAAGAACTGTACTCCGGAGAAGATGAAATTCATCGTTTAGCCCCTTTTCTTCTGTCTTCAGCGAGGTGAAACGATGTTACTCCTAATTTCATAGGTCGTGCAATTTTGGTGCACTTTTTATTCGTTAATTTGGTGAAAATCCAAAATTATAATCCTGCAATTCAGTGCACTTTGTAATTATTAATTTAATTAAGGATCTATAGCTAAGTAAAAATTCTCGAGATTAAAAGTTAATAGATATTTGAGAATAATATGCAATTTTTCCATCGTTTCGTGGAATAAAAACGAACCTTGCGAATATAGCCAAATAAAAATTCTCCAAATTGAAAATTAACAGATATTTGAGAACAACGTGAAATTTCTCCATCGTTTCGTAGAATAAAAACGAACCCCGCAATTCAGTACACTTTGTAATTACTAATTGGACTGTTTCAACGATCCGTAGCTAAACAAAAATTCTGAAAATTCCAAATTAACAGATACTCGAGGCCAACGTGCAATTTTTCCATCGTTTCACAGAATAAAAACGAACCTTGCGCACATGATTGCAAATAACTTTAAACATCACTTACGATACTCGATTATACCCCGGCCACACACTGCAGCCTGTGCAGGCACGAAGGTCACTCCCATGATTTGCAGTATCAAAATAGGTAGCAGCGATTCGAACGAGTCGATCAATCATGCAATTCAAGCAGTTAACCGAACTGCAACGACAGCCTAATCAGGAACGTTCGAACGGCATAATAAATATCGCAAAAGGTGTCTGTGCAGTTTGCTGCTTGTCGACTATTCTCTCAACCTGAATACCAGGCCACCACTTTGTTTTTCCTCGTCAACTGCGTTCTTTGCGAGTCCTATGAGTCAGCCCATTCCATGGCTCGTTAAATCCCGACCCAGCCCATGCCATAACTGGAGGCTTTAGATTATTTCCTCTGAATCCTTCTTCCCTGAAAGAATTTCGACACGACGCAGCCTTGCAACCTGCGCACCATACATCATCAACGATATTTCTTGAACGACGAGGAATGCGTTTCCTTCGCATCGAGAGGAGAGAAGCGAACTTTTAGATTTACTTCCCAAGATTGTTTTTCTTTAGGATGAAACACAGAGGAATAGTATATATTTATCCACTGCATCTTCGATAATAATTATTCTTCTTTTGCCGGAGTACCAAATTTCATTTTATGTTTAATACTGAAAGTCCATTTTCATCGAGATATTAAATAGAAATCAACTGTGTAGAATTGTACTTAAT
>NW_017100209.1:107890-108172 GCF_001263275.1 Habropoda laboriosa | reverse complement strand
ACGTTCATACACGGCGAATCGATCTCTAAAAAGCCGTGAAGCCCGCAGACAAGGTTGCCCACCAGAGTGAGATACGCGCGACCTCGATCGAATTTACCAGCGTTTTCTGCAACGAGATCTGCTTTCTCTCATTACACCGTCATGAAAGTATAATACTTATGCTCGATGGAGCACCGAGAGATCCTCGAACGAGTTGGCTGCTTATTGCAAAAGTGCAAATGCGATTCCACCTCCACCTGTGTGTACACCTCTCCCCCCTCCCCCCTCGTCCTCCCTCTTTCT
>NW_017100209.1:104210-107866 GCF_001263275.1 Habropoda laboriosa | reverse complement strand
GCGCGACGCGATGCAATTATAATGTATCGCTTTCGTAGTCGACTTCTCGTGCTCAGTATGTATCGCGGATACCGGTCGCGGGTAAATCGGACCGGAAACGAGTTTAGCGTGTTGGAGAAACGTCGGAAACAATCGATTGTCCGGGCACAAATGGCTCAGTCCGACGAACCTTCATGGGGGCATGCGCACCACGTACTACACACATATCTCTCTCTCTCTCTCTCTCTCTCTTCGTTTGTCACTCACTCTCTCTCTCTCTCTCTTCGTTTGTCACTCACTCTCTCTCTGGTGCTCGCTCGCACGTACGCACAATTCGTTAAGCCTGGCTGTTCTCTCTCGATGTGCATGTTGAAAAAGTATCGTCGTTGACCATCGAGAGAGCTCGATGGTCGATAACCGAGGTCTTTCGATGGGGTGGAGATTTGAGTGAAATTGAATTTTGGTTGGAACTTGGATATTTGAGGGCGAGGTGAATTGTAGATTGAAATATTGACGATTTTGTAGGAAATTTTTGGTACTGAGATCTTTGAATTTGAACGTATTGTGAAATTTATAGGAATGTGAGTTTGGCGGCAAATTTGAATTTGGTCAAACTGGAATATTAGAAAAAGGAAATTTCAGATTGAAATGAGGAAAATTGAATATGGCTGGATTGGAATACTGCAGGAGAAGCAATGTAAAAATATAATTCAGATGCAGGTACAATTTTAGGAATAATTATACCTTGATATACCGCTAACATTAGAGATAATTTTATGACGGCAGGATTTGAGTATATCATAAGCGAGTAATACAACTGTGAATTCAAGTTCTAACGACTTTGTGGAGAATTTGAATTTGACGAGACTGAAGCATTGTTGGTATTCTAGGATTTGAATGTATATATACACAGAACAGTACAGCCATGAATAGAAGTTTTTAGCACCTTATGCGAAATTTTGATGTACAAAGTTTCAACGAGAACCATAGAATTTCAAACATACTCTAAAGTATATTACGGATCTTCAACAAAACACTAATAATAAAAAAAAAAAATCCCTTAAACCATGGAAATTTCAATTTCAATTTATGTACAATGAAGCACAATATATGCACCTCGTTGAGCGCGTGACACGTAAAAAGAAGGTACGCGACATGAGTGTACACGTTTGGGAAGAAAAAGAAGAAAAAAAAAGAGAGAAGCCATTGGTTAAATTAGCACAGTTTCACGTGTTCCCGTGTCCCGCTAACTTTCGCACCGAAAAGCGCAGTGCGTCTTGCCAAGAAAGCGTGAGAAGGAGATATGAAACAGAGAATTCTTGTTTCAGATTTTTTCATAACCTACATTCACGTATTAGCGGCTCGTGCCACCTCGGGGTCTTTTACACCTTTCAAAGTGGCCTCTTCCTTCTCTTTGTTTCGCAATCCCTATGCAAATCGTCCATCCTTTCAAGGACTGCCGATATTCCGATGAATATTCAGGCGAACATACCATAAACACGCCGTAAAAGCCGCATGCTTAACGCAACGAAACATGTCAATTATCGCGTTCCATTGGGAAAAACATTCCGAAACAATGAACAAGCTACTTTCTTCGATACCACGATAAGCTTCATTTTCAATCACTTTTTCGCGTTATCAATTCTCACATTCTTATTCGAAGAAAATCCTGAAATTTTCCAAAGAATTTTACGCGTATTTTTTTTAAACAGAACGTGTTACAGTTTACCGTACTTTTATTTCGCTAATTTCGTTCCCGAGATACACCGTCCAAAGACGTATATAAACACAAACGTTTGAAGAAGCAGAGGGGGAAAAAATGAGGGGGAGGATTCTTTTAAGTACACCCTAAAAGTGGATGAAAAAACGAGTGTATACCAGATTTGGGACACCATAAAGGGACCCGGGTAATCCGAAAATACTACTACTGAATGTCAGAGCCCCAGATCTTTAACACGGTGAGCCAAGAGAACGGGTTCGTAACACTTTACACGGCACACCCTATATAATTCCAGTTCAACATGATAAACAACAATGCACAATAACCGAGATTGGCATCTTCGATTTCCATAGCATAATTACGCAGCCTCTAACAAGGCTGTA
The DNA here is from genome assembly GCF_001263275.1 of Habropoda laboriosa. Lineage (NCBI taxonomy): Eukaryota > Metazoa > Arthropoda > Insecta > Hymenoptera > Apidae > Habropoda > Habropoda laboriosa. The sequence goes on along the minus strand of NW_017100209.1, from coordinate 105,784 downwards.
ATTGTATTCCCTACATAATAACGCGCACCAGAAATTATCAACTCTTAGATTTCTCGAGGAGAAGAATAAAAATGGCACTTCTTCGTTCTACAGTTTGCAAATTTCTAATAAATTAATTTTAAACGAAGATAAATTTTGTCTTTGAAACTTGAAAATAATTTGCCATTCGAAATATATTACACAGGGTGATCCATAAGTAACTTTACATTTAGATAAACTTTCAACTTTCACAATTTTTCTTTAAAACTTTGAAACTTGATAGAGAAGAAGTTATTTAATTTTTAAACTGTAAAGTGATTTATAGACCACCTTGTAGAAACACTATTCTAATGTAGAATTGGGAATACAGAAATATAGTAATATCGTGCTATGGTCACTATACAATACTAGTATATTCTTATTCAGCAACATAAAAATATAATAACAGAAAATATTAATATGATGCTACAGGAATATCATATTTGTATGTTATCTGCAAAGTGTAGTAACAGTTTAAACTGTGAGAATTTAAAAACACTATTTCATTATCGTATTACCATCAGAGTTTTGGGCAAAGTATCGATATATTGCTTTCGGGTCAACTTTCCAATAACTGGATATTTATTAAACAAAATTGAAAAATAATCATTCACATGAATACCAATACAAAGTTACTTTGAAAAACAATTACCAACCGCGAAAAAAAAAACGAAATAATAGAAATAAAATAAAAAATTGTGTTGCTGAATTTTACACGCTGCTGGTAAGGTAGATATGTAGCAAATACCGGGACGAACAATGTAATATAGAAGGACTATAATACGGAATTCTAATACCACGAAGGCAATCTAATATAGGAATACCACGGAAACGCAAGACGATGATACCATTTCGCCACGGAATCTGCTAGGATAGAAAGCATTTCTTGGAAATTACAGGCATCGTTTATACCCGGGGCAAAATTGGTCAAGTTGGGCCAATTGATCCGGGCCACTCCACGCGTTATTTATACCTATCTTGGTAATGATTAGTTCAATAGGAACTTCCTCCGTATTACCTGTGACCTATTTTGTTCCAGTTCTGCCATTTTACCATTCGTACGAGGCTCTCATTACGAAAGAGTCACCATGTTTCTTCGTATGGGAATAAACAATCTATAAATCTCGTTGGGTTATATACGGGGGGATTCCACGAGACATTCGAAGCATCAAACAAAAGATGCTACTTTTCCGATCTCTTTTCTCCACCCTGTAAATTACACATTCTTCTTCATCAGACGAAGCGAGAGAGAGAGAGAGAGAAAGATTAACGAGATGCATTTGTTTCTACTTTATTTCTCGACCGACTGAACAATTTATTTTACAAACGGATACATTAAATCGTGCACCAGCTTTCAGCGGAAATTGTGATCGTTTTTTCTTTTTTATAATTGAACTTAATATCGTGAAATTGTATATTACCGTTAATTATATGTCATTCGTAATTTCTATTCATTCTACGTATAGAAAGCTACACTATGTTCAGAGTTATTATATTTATTAATACTCTGGTTATAAGAAAATGCATCCGATAAAAAGTTGAATATTACTTTTTTT
>NW_017100209.1:99889-104008 GCF_001263275.1 Habropoda laboriosa | reverse complement strand
AGCCTCCTTTCAGGTCCTAAAAGGCGAGACCAAGCGTCCTTCGAATTCCATCTAAATCGACATTCTAACATCTGTTGAGGTTAGGAAACACATTTTTCCTCTTTTCACCGATAGATCGTTATCGAAAGTTGCGAACGTGACAGCTGAACGCCATAAACGTCCAGGTTATCGTGTACAAAATGGACACGTAGTGAGAAAACTTAGGTAGAGGAATATCGACCTTCCGAAATCTGCTTTTCGAAACCCGCCATTATCTGTTGTGCGTGGCTCTCCCTTTCATGGAAAAGGCGTTGTATGTTCAACAGATGTGGTAGGAAGGGCCGAAACGCGACAGTGGCGGCCAGATGAAAAAGAACACCACCGATGGTAAAACTGTTTGAAAGGGGGAGGGAGGGAGGGAGAGGTTCGAAAAGTGTTTCGAAAGTGGCGACCACCATGGGATGAAATTCCATTCGTTCCGAGCGTGTTACAGAAAAATTCCTGAACCTTCTCATCCTTCGATACGACTTTTTTAATTTTTCCCTCGTAGAATGGAACGTGTGGGAATGTTTTAATTTTGCTACGAGAAAATTGTTAGGTTAGGTTTTTAAGGTTATTAAAATTGTCGATGTTTTCATATTTGTGATTTTTCTTAAAACTGTGTGTTTCGTGTTACAGTTAAATTTCATTAAGAAATATCGATCATTTTTATAACCTCAAAAATTATACCGTTTTTGTAGAATAATTTAAATCAAAGATATCGAGGGACTATTAAAAACTGTGCACTAAAAATCATTCGCAACAATCTAACCTAAAAAACATTTACATACATCGTCTACAGTCTACTTAAATAAAAAAAATCAATACGCTACTCACAACTACTTCGTATCGTGCCACTTACCATTCGAACGCAATTTCGCGACTCACAATGTGAGAAAAAATATAACAACGCCATCTAGCGCGGTACTTGCTTCACGCACAAGTACCGCGAACGAGACGTTCCGATTATTTATCATCGTTCGTTTCGCGACCCGCGACAAATATCACCCCTCTGCACCACATAAGAGATATAAATAAATTGATGAGAAAACGCGCGTAAACATCCACAGAGATAGGTGGTCGTACGAGAGAAACACCGAAAAACCTTCGTTCTCCGTCTCTCTCGTTCTGTAAACGAAGAAAAACGCCATCGAAAACATGCACGTTTGTCGCCGTCTAAAAATACGACAGGCAAACACCGATCCCACGATGCTGAAAAAAGTCATCTTTACATTCGTGCCTATAAGAAATGCTTCTATGCGTGAAAATTGCATTGGCAACAATATACAGTTGCTACAGAGGGGACGGGCTATTTCTGGGGAGCTCGTTTTAACCTGTTAACTGTGTCCCATACTTTAGTCTGATCACGAATTCCTCGGATATATGATTTAAAAAATTGAATCTTTCGATATAAATATTTTTTAATTAAACCTCATAAAGGATATCGATATACGACGCTTTAACGCTTCTATGAAAATCAACAACACATGTTTCGATGGAACGACAGAGTCTCGTTTGACGCGCGAATCCCGTCGAGCGAGCACAGTGCCGGTGCGTGTGTCCGGAGCTCTAAGGGGTCCTTCTATCCCCCCGAAAAACAGGAACACGCAGGACCGAGCCACACGGCGGCGCACACGGGGGCACATTTTGCCTCGGTTCAACTTGGAAGCCCTCCAATAGGCTCGCCTGGCTCGGCCCATACGCGACCGCTGAAACCCGTTTTAAAAGTCCGTAGGAATGCGTGCCGCCGCCGGGCCTTTCACCTCTTTCGCGAGAAAATGTATTTTCATGCTTTTCGATCGCGTGCACCCGTCATCCGGCTGCCGCGTTGCTCTCGCGCCGGGGGATATAAAATTTTACGATGGAAAACGCAGGAGAGAGAAATCTCTGTTTCCTAATTGGTCTTTTTTTTTCCTCTTTTTTTTACTTGAAACGTTACGTTGGAAATCGGAACGACCTCAACCGAGTCACAACATTTCCTCCAGATGATATTTTATGGACACGTAGTATATATCGAAGCGATATCTGTTATGACGGTTGCTATAGGGTTGCTCGAAGGAGCGTAACAGGTTCGACGTTACGCTAGATTAGTTCAAGGAGTATACGTATCGTGTAATGAGAATGAGATTCTTGTATGTTTGGCTATTACAAGCGCGATTACACGCTTAAGCTTCGCCCCCGTCGAAAGAGATGTAGATAAGTTATCGCAGTTCGTCTAAATGCCCGAATGTAAACACTACGATTTCTATAAATATTTGCGTTTGAAATTCAAGGTAGACTACCGTATAAATGTATTCCCCTATCGGGGGGGAAACAGTTTTGAATTTTGGGACATCGTGAAATAGCCATGTAAATGCGTTGATTAATGATAAATTAGAGAATGGAACATTCCATGCGTTCTAGTGTACGTTTGAATTGAAAAAAGCATGCAAATATTACCCCCAAGTTTTCCATCAAGAAAAGTCGATATCGTGCTGGGGGTATTGTCAAACTGTCGTAAAGATCGCCAATTGTGAGAGAACGGATGGTCGATACGATGATTAGACAAATCTGCGATTGAAACGAAATACAAACTGCGCAGAAAACGAGGAAAAGCGACTGAAAACCATATTGAAAGCGCATTTAAACATTGCTCTGGACGCACAAAGGTTGACAAGAGTCGCCATTTTGAAATAATCGGCAAAGGATCCACCTTCGCTCGTCTTTATTTTCGAATAAATGAACCTTGTCGATTCGATGGAATCGTGTATACCTAATTCACGGTACATCGAATACATCGAAACTTCACTCGGTTATGGTACAATGACGGAAAATCGAAAAGGACGCGTTCTTGGTTACCCGGAAGAAACACAACGCCTAGGGTACAACCTTGGGAGCATTATACTCCATCGATCTCCCCATCCCTCTCCGTGTCACGAGTTTTCGAAATTCGAACAGTTCTCGACGACGAGCAAAAAGAAAATATAAACGAAAGCTTACCTCGTATTTGAGGCCGTTGAGTCGCAACCATGTCTCCACTTTGAGACAATACGGCGAGATAGAGGGCAGAAGCGGGATTCGGGAGAACTGATAGAGATAAACAACGTCCTTCTCGAAGTTGGTCTTATGCACGCTGATAGCCTTGGTCGGTGCGGAGGATGGCGTAGCAGCCGCGGCGTCGGCGGTCTCCTCCTTTTTCCCACTTTCTTCCTTCTTCGCCGCGTCTTTCTCCTCTTGCTTGTTGTCCGGCGGCGTTTCGTCCTTCAACGCCTCTTTCATCTCCTTCACGTCCTTAATCTCCTTACTCTCCGGCCCGGTGTTCTCTGTCTCCGTTGCCATCGTCATCTCGACTACTTTTCACTGATCCGACCGGTTTCAAGTGAAAACGAGAAAACGCTTCTCGAGCGAGCGAGCGAACAAACGTCAAAGGGACAAGATCTCGAGCGACACTGGGAGCCTATCTCTCGAAGACAGCGCGCACCACACAAACGTACGCCGGGTACTCGTTGATCCCTCTGCTCGCCGGCCGGTTCCTTCTCGTCGCTGCCCCGTTCTGTCCGCGGCTCCTGTCCCCCCAGCCGTAAGCGGCGCTGCGCATGCGCAAGCGCCACACCCCACTGCCATCGCCATATTTAATTGGTCCGCCACCCCTGCCCGGTCCGCGTGCCGCTCTTCTCTCTCTTTCACCGCCGCCTCTACCTTTCTTTATTCCACCGACTCCCATCGGATCCCTCCTTTCCTCCCGTGAAACCCCCATAAGCAGGCTCGCTTCCACTTCGCCGTGGTTAGTCTCCAGCCTGGCAACACTGCCGCCACCGCCACCTCAAGAGGGCCGAACAAACTCGCAACTATGTATTTAGGTACCCTGGGACGAACTATCGAATACATTCTGATAATAATCGTGTTTTTTTATCACTTAAATGTCATCTCAACTATTATGTACTTGTATTGATTGTATTGTGATACCAACAGTATTATTTCTTAGGTTGGTACAATATAAATAGTTAGTTTTTTTAATAACTTGTATTTCTATGTGACTATTCGCGTATTCGAAATTTGCATTAATTACGATTCCATCGCCCTCTCGAGAGAGGCCACAGAAGGGGCCCCATATCATCGTAG
>NW_017100209.1:98034-99852 GCF_001263275.1 Habropoda laboriosa | reverse complement strand
CGTACAGAACCGGCAACGTCGCACCAGACCGGCGTAACAACGAACCCCTTTTCACGGATTACTTTTTTCCACTCTCTGGCCGATAGACTCCATTTGGAAAACCCCCTGCCACAACTTGCGCCGCCCATGGGCGAAAACTCTCCCCAAATCACTCGATGGTCCCTATTCTTTGCTTTTGTCTTTGCATTCGACGTTCTCTCTTTCTCTCTCTCCCCCTCTCTGGCAATCTTTTTTTACTTTCCCTGGAAGTTATTTCCTCCTTTTCGTCCTTCTTGCTCCTTTGGAATATCGTTCTGAGATTGTTAAGTCTATAAGCGGGATTATACCTTTCCTGTGGGGTACCGCTTTGCTTGGGAGCCATCAATAGAAGTAAGGAGACGACCGAGTCCCCTTGTCTCGAGGCGCGAATTAATGATCGAAGGGATAAGAACTGAAATTTGAGGCCATCTCGATTATCGACGAAGTGGAAAAAAAAAGACCAGTAAATACCATAAATATTTCGAATCGTATGTATTGTATTATTATTTTGTACATATTCGATTTTTATTGTTCATAAAACATGTTATTCCAAAAAAAACATGGAAATATAAATTAATCTTCGATGAATAAAAAGTACATTATCTTTCATGTTTGCGGATTTTCTTTTGTTTGATATTCGAACATGGGAAGGAGACAACAACCTTAAAAGTGAATAAAAATTTATTTACTCCTGATGTTATAATATTCCCCACAATGACAAGTTCATATCGTTGTCCATAGTGTGCGCGTTATCCGTCGAAAAATCTTGTATACAACAGTCGGAAAATCACTAACAAATGATTCGTCTACGAACGCTCGTACTTGGAATACAATTTAAATGCGCTGAATGCATACAATGTGTATAGTTACTTCGAAATGATCTGTAATAAGATACCGAAGTGTATTCAGACAGAGTCGTTGCTTCGTAAAATATCGAATAGATGTACCTCGAGAGTTTCACGACAGTTTCTTAAAGTATAAATACGTAGAAAAGGACAAATAATGATAATACGACGTATATTTGTCGCTCGCGTACTTTTACGCTGAGAAAAAAGTTTCGTACGTTTTACCATGCTACATTTTCTACACTGAAGTTGGCATTATCGATAATGAGCGATAATCGATTACTGACGAGTGATACTATCGGATATGCGATTAAAAATGGCTGATGAGCTCCCGCGAAAATTCAAATTTGAATAATTTCAAAAATACGAATTCTACTAAAATTGCCATGATTACAATTTTTTTTCAAATTCAAAGAGAAAGTTATACGATATACTTTCTACAGAGCTGTGGAAATTTAAAATTTCAAGAGGAACTTAAAAAACTTAAAATTTAATATCATCTAGAAATATATTTGTCACTTCGAGGAATACCAATTATTATACGGATATATTTACCACGATTCCCCTAAATGCAAATGAATTTCAGAATTGATAACACATTTGCAGAACAGTTACATTATAGTTCTCGGTACTAAACTTTTTTCTCCGAATAAAACACTCGAGGGTGTACACAACGATCGATTGATTCACAGTGATTAACTCATTGATCGATCTCCGCAAATTGCTTCGCGTTAAAATCGATCGACTCGCGCGAGAAGCAATAAAATTCATATTTCTTTAAAGAAAAAATTTTTCCTCCTATTTTAAATGCAATTGCTGGTCAATTGTTTAAAATAATAAATACTGGCGTATACACATATATCACAATTCTTTAATTTTTAATAAAGGAGCTGCAACCTTGCACTTCAACAACCATCCAATTAAATGTATATTAATTATTATTTTGCTTTCCTAT
>NW_017100209.1:95139-96798 GCF_001263275.1 Habropoda laboriosa | reverse complement strand
AACACGATTGTACCTGCATTTAATGATAGAAATGCAACATGTACTGTTTTAGTTGAACTTGATATCATTGGAATTTATATAAATATTTTACTAAAGCTGATCCTAAATGAAAAGTTTCAATCATAATTGTCAGCTAGAACGTAAAAATGCACGCTACATTTAAAACAATAAAAAATTAAGATTCATCCACGACGATTGATTACAGTCAATAACAAACACACATTTACAAATTTTAAATACAATAATTATTAAATATTGCTTCTTTCATATCTCCATTTTGCTGTATTTTATGAGCAATACAATTCTTCCAAGTGTATATCCTTTCCGAATTTCTAAGTACAATACTTATTCTCTGGATTCTTTTACATAATTAGAAAGAACAAAGAACAAAAGTAGCTTGAAAGAAATATTTGAATAAAAAAAGAAAAAAACTAACTAATAAAATTCTGGCAATAAAATTACCTAGTTGCACTGTTTCTCAAGAATACTTTTCAATATATACTTATTTTTGTTATTTTCTTTTCTTTTTTTTTTTTTTATATAGATAATCGCACACCTATACATTCGCAGAAGCGATGTGAGAGAATTTTGGGCATTTGTAATGGACATTCTCTTTCAGCCGTTACACGGTTAATCCAGTCGGCTCGAATAATATCAGGCAGTATCGAAATTATTCCTATTACTCTCCTTATCTTTTATAGACGAAACAAACGTGTTCGATCGCTGGCGAAATATCTGAAAAGACGAAAAACTAAGCCTTTCTTAGTAATAAATTATTGAGCTTGTGCCAGTAAGCGTTGCCTTAGCGTACCTCTATGTTTCGTTAAAATTAGATAGATCACTACGGAATGATTTTCTTATTTTTCTTTTCCTTCTTAAAAAATTTTCTTCGTTTTCGTGAATTGTGTGAAAGCGACACGATATATTGACTCTGTTGTGATTTGCTGAAAGATATCCAATTGCTACGTGGATTTTGAACATTTTTCAATAATAAAGGAAACTATGGAAAAACGTTATTTAAAAAATTTATCAATAGCTAGACTTTTTTTTTTTTTAAATAAGAATTACAGCATCGAATAGATTAAAATTATAATACATGTATAAAAATTAATGGAATGAACTCCGATGGTTAATAATACTTTTAACAAATTTTTGTCATAAAATTATTAAGTACTCGATTTATAAACTCTACAGGAACCCTCGTAGCAATTCAATATGTAGCTCAATACAATTAACAATTGCAACAAAATACTGTTTAACTTGATCTTTCAAGTTACGTAGCTGAAAAGCGAGTGAAAAAAAAACGAATCTCGTGTGCCTACGTTCAAACAAATGGAATACTCAATTGTTGCACAGTAGAGATCTAATTGTCGAGCCTTCCCTTCTGGTGAACAAATTTACATAATATCGATAATTTACTTGATTAATAAGATTCTACAATTTTGCAAGGGGTACATGCTCTTCTTTTTTTTCTTTCTTATTTACCAAACGTGCACGAAAGCAGAAAATCTCGCTTCTTCGAGAAGTTCACGTGTCTGGTGCGTTCATAATCGATTTTCGCGGGACGTGCCAATTTTTCGTGACAAAACGGAAGTATGTACAGTATAATTTAGGCCAAAGCGAAAAACTGTGAGACGCGTTCAACCCTTAACGTTCCAA
>NW_017100209.1:89792-94896 GCF_001263275.1 Habropoda laboriosa | reverse complement strand
AAGAACACGATTGTACCTGCATTTAATGATAGAAATGCAACATGTACTGTTTTAGTTGAACTTGATATCATTGGAATTTATATAAATATTTTACTAAAGCTGATCCTAAATGAAAAGTTTCAATCATAATTGTCAGCTAGAACGTAAAAATGCACGCTACATTTAAAACAATAAAAAATTAAGATTCATCCACGACGATTGATTACAGTCAATAACAAACACACATTTACAAATTTTAAATACAATAATTATTAAATATTGCTTCTTTCATATCTCCATTTTGCTGTATTTTATGAGCAATACAATTCTTCCAAGTGTATATCCTTTCCGAATTTCTAAGTACAATACTTATTCTCTGGATTCTTTTACATAATTAGAAAGAACAAAGAACAAAAGTAGCTTGAAAGAAATATTTGAATAAAAAAAGAAAAAAACTAACTAATAAAATTCTGGCAATAAAATTACCTTGTTGCACTGTTTCTCAAGAATACTTTTCAATATATACTTTATCAATATCTTTTCTTTTCTTTTTTCCTTTGTTTTTTTAAGATACGCTAATGAGCATAAGCATTGCTATCTGCTCGTGAAATGAACAAATACACTGATTGCACTATACCAATGAAAGTAATAAAAACGAAACGAACGACGAAGTAAATCCGGAATGGCGGAAAATTAGTATTTATCGTCGATAACGATAAAAAGGACTGCTTCTTTATCGACCAGCTGTTCCCTTTATCTTAAAAGTAAACACGTCTCGGGTATTTACTTTAATTCTTAAATCGCCTCAAAACACACGATCTAGCAGGATCGAGAATGGATCGTTAAGGGTTCGTGTAAGCTGGAAACAAAAACAAAAACGAGAGGAAAAAAATAACGAAAAAAAAAAAAAATCAAGAACAAAGCATTTTGACCTTGTGATCTGCGCAACTACTTACGTTGGAAGTAATAATCACGTCCTAGGAAGTCGCTATAAGGAACGAGCTATCCGGGCTATTTAAGTTTTACAACTGTACTCCCGATTATCTCGTTCGGTTTCACTTTCACTTTCAATAATCTGCAATTAGTAAATTGATTTAAAGAACACCAATTCACCCTCCACCGATCAGCAGCTGCTTAGATCCAATTAACGAAGTTACGAATATTTTTTTTTTTGTTCTTTTCCTCTAATTAATCAAAAACATTTCTTTTCCCTCGATTAATTTTTCACGTGTAAGTTTATGTGTGTGTATGCATGTGACTGTACGTGCAAGTTCTCTGCTCTACAGTTGGACCATTCGAATCAACCTCGTGTCGTTTCTTCGTTTCAAAAAGTATACTATGAATACGTAAATGCATACGCAAGAAGAATACTGATGAATTTGGCGTATTTCCTTTTACTCTTGTATGTGTATATGTGTTGTGTGCATGCGATGTTTTTCTGTTTCCTTTTCTGTAGAATTCTATAACCGGAGCAATACACGCTACTGCGATTCATTAACGAGACTCTAAGTAACTCCGTCGTATCAGGAAAAACGCGTTTGTTTCTGCCTGTTTTTTTTTTCTTTTTTTTTTTGTCTGTTTCGTTCGTAAAAGACAGTTTCTAACTTGTCAATTTCCCCGTCGACGGATTTCGTTCTATTCAATATACAATTCCTTAAATGGAATTACATTTGGTTTAAATTACAAAAAATACACAGAATGCGTAATACGTATAAAAACGTGTCGTTTATGCGTCACATAGTTATATTAATCTATAGTACTCGTCGATTGTAAGCAGACTTCGAAACGTGATACCCGAACTCTACGAATTAATGAAATGAATAAAAAGGTGAGTTCTGATTCTGCGAAGGTTAGATGTAAAATAATAAAAATCACGAATATCGATCGCTATAATTATGAAAATTGAAGTTTTCGTAAGAGATATTAAAAGTCGTGTCTAGACATCATTCTGCGTACAGGTTATTAAAAGAGTGTTTTTTTACAAATACTTCGAAGTCTGATTGCAACGATAGATCGATCCGGGTCAGATAATCGTATAGTGCGTTATTAATGACCACCAGATTACACCTAGTTAATCGCTAATATGTTGTTAATACATCACGAGCTATAGTGATATTACACGTAACTAAAAACATAATCGCTATTATCCCTATGTGTTCTCGATTTATAATATTCTATGTGCGTAACTCGTCGTTTTCTCTACAGCGAAAGCATGATCATGAAACGTAAAAGGTCCCATCTGCTCTTACAATGGAATACTTCAGTGTGTTCAAACGACAATTAGCTGCCTAATGTCTGGTATACATGGAATTCTATACCTCTGGTGAATTCTGTGCAGTCGCATTGATATGATCCTGTAAACAAATTCTGAGATCCCGCTCGTCCAGCTCACTCTCAGTGTCAACACTGAAACTTCTCACGTTTTGCCCACCATGACCCGTCCAACGCTGCTTCCAACTTTCTAGCCTCATGACCTATGACATACATGCAACATACAGTACTATTGGTCAAGTTCTATTGGTAAAGATTTCTGTGAGACTCTGTAGATTTTATACATCATCATTTTGGAAAGAATTGTGCTTGATGCTTTCCTGGCTAAAAATAACATTTGATTTGATATAGCTCAACTAGTATCTAGTTTAATGGGCAACTGTGCATAATAGTTTCTAACTTATATAGTTTAGCAATCTATCAATTACAAAGATTATTGTGTTGAAAATTATTTTTAGGAAAATTTGATAGAAGGATAGATCAGCACTGAATACTACTTTTAAAATGATTGCATGGTCAAATTGTGCAATTCCTATAATGCATTCAATGTTTGTAAAACTTATTTAAATACTCAGACTCCTGTTGTTTTACTTTTCAAAGGTTTTTCTTTTTTACTCTTTTCTTATAAAATAATGAAAATTGCCTAAAACCAGATGATGATGTGTTTCAAAGGATGCAACAAATTAATGTACCCTTAAGTTTAAATGCATAAAATGATCACCATGCATTTTTGTTTTGTATGTTTGTTTATTCATCTAAAAATATAGCCAAATATAAAATAATAAAAAACCATAAAAAAATCATAGAATAATTATCTCCATTGGAAAATTAAATGCAAGTATTTTTAATTGATGGTGCATCATCTACTTCTATAAAAATCTATAGCATAAGTTTTTAACTGTTAAATGATCCATATGTACATCTCTCCTATTATATACATGTATAATAATATACCAAATAGCATCTACTTTAGATTTCATATAAAGTATACTGAGTGGAACACTATGTTGAAAATTATAATGGGTAACATGCACTACTTAACACATTGATTAAAGCAATGTGTTAAATGAAAATACCAGTAAGATTTTTTCATAAATGTTCTGAAAACATTTTATGAATATATCCACCATTACTTTAGACAATAAAGAACTCTGTTTACATCTGTAATAAAATAAATGATTGAAGCAAAAATGAATCATGCAGGAAGTGCTTGTAAAATGCAATATTGCAAAGCACATACCAAACACAATGAAAAAATAAAATGAACTCTATTGTACATACAGCATAATCAGCATAAGAAAACAAGATAATGGGGGACTAAAATGTGTGGGTGTTAAATGAAATCAAGGAACACATTAGAATATCATTGCTGAAGGATAAAGACAATTGTTACTCTAATGCTTTCCTAGATCTCTGTCAAACAAATGTTGTGGTATCTTCCGAAATATATCTCTCCATAAATTGATATGAATTATCCTGTAACATGTAATTATTTCACAAAATATATACAAACTATAGAAAGGAAATACAGTCCCTTGACACAGTACACGTTGACTTCATGCTACGTATATGAAATGGAAAAAAATAATGCTTACGGATGGGTAAAGACTTACTCGAGCCAGCGCCACGGCTCAGTCTCCGGGCTGGTGATTGGCGTAGGGAACTAAGGAGACAGAGATAACACAGCAATAGAGGGTTAGTTTTACAAGACCATTAGTTTCTTTGTGTTAGTGTCTGGTACCTTTACACAATAAGAATTCCATTGATAATTAAAACAAAGTTCAAATAATACTGTATCATCACTTCCTTCTATATGAATGACTGCTTTTGCTCAAATAGCAATTTTGTTCAATAAAATGTATTACAATGCATTTTTGCTGAATGTCTAATGTATACAAATATTAAAGCAAATGAATGATATCTTTGAAGGTTTATTTTTTAAATCATAGTCTTTTCCATATCTTTTTCTGATTAAAACTACTTATAAACCATTGACCAATTATTACTCCGTGCTGTGCTAGCTCTCAATGTCTAATACAATGTCCTTAAAGCACAATTAGTATAATAAATAGCAAGCTTGATTTATTATAAAATGATTTTAGTGTGTGTCTACATAAAACGGTTTAAATGTTAATGGTAAAAAAACATTGAAAATTTGATACTCACGACTGTTTCTATACTGTAAAACATCCACAAGAATTATTGATAAATGTCAGAATACATTTTCTATTTTCAGAATCTTGTAAATGCATTATAAGTTTAATTCCTCTTTTACTGCAAATTTTCAATGTACACTAAATTAAAACATAAAGATAAATATTTTGTTCTCATAGACATTTTCTTATATTATTATGGTGCCCTCAAAGATATAAGATATTTCTGATTTAATACAATGATGATTATTACATCCTCACAAGTGCAAAGATAACACTAAATGAACAGATACTGTAACCATGATTAAGTTCAAAAGCAATTCGACATTTATTATTTATACTTTGCATTGCAGCAGAGACATAACAAGCTGTAAATGCACCCTATTCTGGAAGCTTAAATAATTCCTTGTATGACTCATAATAGAAATCACATGAATACACAAAATCAAGAGGACCAAAACAATTACAAATGCAATTTTGATGATGAGACACAATGAATTCTTAATGTGTATAGGTACCTCTGCAGGAATGTTATTTGTTTATGTGAAAAGTGAGGCGGCCGTGTCTTATTGTCCATTGTAATAATTAATTGATAATAACAAATACGAAAAATATGGACTATATTGTTAGTGTTCAATTTATTAGTATTGCAAATCTTATAAAACGTTCACCACAATATTAGTAAAAAAAAAAGATTAATT
>NW_017100209.1:81223-89774 GCF_001263275.1 Habropoda laboriosa | reverse complement strand
TTTTTTGCATACGATTTCACAAGAGAAAAAAAATTATTTATCAGCGTGACAATTAGCATTACATTGCAGTAAGAGGTGCAATCTGTGCATAATTTTGTGAATCACAATAATAAAAGCATAAATTACATTTTTGCTTATTTTACATATTTTCACCATAGTTGCGATTTTGTGCACCCAACAAATATGTTCGAATTATATACAATTGTTCTTTTTATATAGGTATATATGTATATTCTCCTTGTTAGAAGATTTTAGAACAGTTAGTTAAAAAAATTGTTAATAATACATCGAGAACTTAATCTTTTGCGATATGTGTATTAATAGTGCAATAAAACAGAGCAACAACAGTGTTAAATCCCCAGTAATATATGATTTTCGAGATGAGAGATATGTGAGTGTAAAAAACACGAAGAGTTCACAAAATGGTGTCAGAAAAAAATGTGCGTTATCACAGATGAAAACGTAGCAATTAAAAAATGTCATACAATAAATTGTATGAACATTAATGACAAAATTTGACTATCACTCTGAAAACGAAAATGCAAAATAAAATATTTCTCTGAAATTGTAACTTATCATTTTATCACATAAAAATATTGAAAATGCTTTAAAATAATAAAACTTCGAATGTGTCAATGATCACGATGATTGTATAAAATTTATGTTGTTCCATGTCTATAAGTTGTATGAATATGGAGGAACTGAAACAATAAATCAAGATCTTGTAACGGGCTTTCAACTGGAGTTACTTCTATTCCCAAATATACGATAACTCTCGATAATTACGTAAGTAACTCTACAAGCTCTGAGATATACTAACTTGCAGCCTAGTAGCAAAATTGTATAAAAATCGGATTTTAAGCTACTGTATAATGATCATAATTCTACATCTTGATGATCTACCGCCATTACTTCTACCGTAAATACTTTCGAACTTACACTGTAGTTAATACATCAAACAACGAAATGACTTTCAACTTTCGCTGAGGAGATTTAACAGACTTATCGACGATCATAAACATGTATCATAATAATTACACTTGTGCATAATTGAAAGCATTCTTAGCTATATTCTCAATACTGAAATGAAATATACTTTTTAAATATGCTTGTACATATTATCGGTCTCATAGTCTTCAAAATAATTTCATTTCTGAGAAAAAAGTACCCTAGGTAAATGATTAATTGGTACATGCAAGAATATAAAACTAAAGATAAATTTAAATCTTATCGTTGTTATTTTCTTTTCACGAAAGAGTAAAAATTTATTTACTTTTTATCAACGTTCCTTTCATTCACCCCTTACTGCAATCCTTTAGATCGATGCTTTCATTAATGCAGTACAAGTAAATTAAAGAACTTGCACATACCTCAGCTTTCAATTCTGCAACTTTATCCTGTAATTCTCTTACTCTCTCACTGTCATCTAAATTATTCCTAAGCTCACCTTCCGCATGCATCTCTTCATTCTAAAAAGAAGTAAAAACAATAAAAATTTTCCATAACTTTATACAAATAATTATATCGTAATATTCGAAAAGAGTAGTACTTTTAATTCAAGAAGAGATATTTTCTGGGTGAGTTCTGCCACTTGCTGCGCATGCTCTGCATCGCGTATCCTAGCCATCATGGCCTCGTCTTTCATCTTCGACTCCAAGTCGGAATACTTATGTTGTTGCTCCCGTAGTTTGGCAGTAAGTTCCTTTTCCCTAGCTAAAGCAGTTTCCAGGTCCTCCTCAAGTAACTTCCCACCTTCGTCTTGCCGACGAAGTTGATTCGTGGCGACCTGGACTTGAGTTTCAAGCTCCATGACCTTAAGTCTAAGCTCCTTCACTTCCGTTAAAGCTTCCATTTCACGAATCCTAGTTGTCATCAAATCTTCCTCGAACTTTTGCACCTCGTGACCCCTGTTCTCCCAGAAGAGAAGTTTCTTCGGCGTAGAATCGCTCGCAGGTTGATTCTGAGCGGAACGATGTTCTTGCAGATGCCTTTGCCAGGTACTGCTCAATTCCACCACTCTTTGCCGAAGATCCTAATAAATTTCTTACGTTATGATAACTTTATGAAGCACACACATACGCATTAACCTTCAGAAAATCTTAAACGATTCTTTCTAAACACTAGAATCGACGGAGATGTGAAAAACAAATTACCTTCAATGAAAGATTAGCCTCTGCTTCTCGTAGTTTCACAGCGATCAGTTCTTCTTGCAAGTGAGCAACTGAATTATCTGGCGTCGATTCACGCAGCGTCTTTTTATCTTGCTCCAGCTCTTGTATTCTTGCCCTGAGTTCTCTTATCGTTGCATCGTTTTCCGCCTCGTGCAACCGAACCCTTACCAATTCCTCTTGCAAGCATTGTATCATCTCCTCTTTCTGCGACAACGCTTCCTGCTTCAGTAAAATTTCATCTAGAGAGGACTGCTTCGATGTCACATTCTCTTCTAACAGAACGGACAAAGATCTCAATTCCTCGTGAGCTTGCTCCAGCTGGTGACTGGTCTCGAGATGCGTGTGTCGAAGTGCTGCTAATTCCCTTTGTACAACGAACGCGGTTTCCTCCTCTTCCGCGCGGGAAACTTGACCTCTGACTAATCTATCCGCCAATTCCGCGGACTCAGCTTCCAAGAGTTCTGTTCTTTGCCTAAGTAACCTATTCTCGGCCCTAAGCCTACGCAGCTCGACCATTTCCTCTTGCTCTTTCATTTTCAACACGGTATAATCTTTCTCTAGCTTCTTCATTCTCTTCGGATTTATTTTCATACCATAGGAAAGACACATGAGACCATCGGGATCTTTCTCGGCTCTTCCAGGTAGCTGTTTCTGGAAGAACTACACGCGAAACAACTGGTAAATATTAACAAGAAGCAAACGTAGATCCACGTGTATGTGGGGGAAAAACATTGTTTCTTAAATGGTCAAGTTTGCAATGCTCCGTTTCTCTTCTACAAACATGTACAATATAAGGTTTATTCTTTTTTCTTTTCTTTTCCTTTACAAGGTTCTTATCTGTAGACAAGACGTAGAATTCTGATTATAAGAATTACCTTCAACATGCCCTCCATGTCCAAGCTTAACAAATCTTCCTTGCCTAAATGCAACATGGCCAGCGCAACTTTGAAAATAATTTCCATGCCTTCGGACAGAAATACGTCAAAAATGCGGCAGGCCAGCGGTAGGCTGAGCGCTGTGGTGAAAAGCGTAAGAAACCAAGACGATGCGTACATCGAGGTGTGAAAACCTTGAGCCGTAAAATGAGCGTGTAACTCGGGATGCGTGTCAGCAACTAAATGTTCTAGCTGATACATGCACACCCCTAATTCAGCCATACTCGGCTTGAACATGTCTCGCAAACGATACTCTTGCATAAGCGCTACCAGTACAGCGAAAGCTTCTTCCTCTGGCATTTGCTGTAACAACAAATTGATATACCTATTTATTTCTGATCGACTGTGAACGGTAAAACTCATCCCACGTTTTCTATTTTCTTTATCAATTTTATTCTCTAATTTTTTTCCCCTCTAACCCCTCTCAAACATTAAAGTGTACCTGCATAAGGAGTAATCCTACAATAAATCCCGAACCTTGACAGTATCCCACTTCACGATCATGAAGACTATACGCTTTCATAACGTTAAACAGACTCTCCTGGCCAAGACCGTCTTTCTCCTTAAAGAAATCATGCTCAGGATACGTTCTGGCTATATCCCTCCTGATTATCCTTTCACATGCGGACGTGGCCTTGATATACTCAGCGAATTGCTTTTTCACAGGAGAGTCATGAGCACCACTTAGTAGTTGCCAAACAATACCTCTGCAATGATGAACACGAATCAGTTTTCTTTTTCTTTTTTATTCTTTTTTTTTCATATGTATGTTTATAGAAAGACTTTTTTACATAATCTAAAATGACTGATGAATCTGATGAATTTTATGATTCTTCTAGAATGATTTTCTTTGTAATGTTGATTACCTAAAATGATGAGGTATTCCTTGACGTACTAATTCTTTGACGAACTCTTTCCTCTTCTTCCAATGAAAATCCCAATCAGCGACGATATGACCCCATAGGGTCCACGTATTTTCTTCACCATCAGCTGAGTTGTGGCGTCGGGGTGCAGCATCGCCGTTTCCTCCGCTGCCCCCCGACGCCACCGACACCTGCGATGTGTCGGAACCTTTCCTACTGTGATTGCTTTGGAGCGAGTTCAACGACTTTGCATCCGATTCGATAAGCCTGTTATTATATCAAACTCTTAAGATACGCACTTCAGCTTAATACAGAGTCGCGTTTAAGAAAAAAAAAAGAAGAAAAAGATAGTTGAGTGGTAACATATGAGATATTTGATTGTACAAACATAATAGAAGTACATCGTTTTTCTGTTTGCTTCTTAGAAAACTAAACAAATTAAAAGACTTTTTATCAATTGATAGCTGATAAGTTTGACACAATATTACGCTTGAGGTTATTATTTCATTTTCTAGGTCGAGCAGAGTCGCAACGTAACAGAATTCTTTTTTTACTAACAAATGCCAGTCGTTTGTTTTTTTCATTACTTTCAGAAACTCTAAGTTAGTAACAATATGATTCCTTAGAAAACCATGTTCATATGTTACAACCCAAGAATTACAATTACTACACTAATTAATGCAAGAGTATATATTGTTCCTCACAGATGTGTGCTTATGTATCACTTAACTTTAAGACACAAAACGTAAATACATGTAATTAAGCAAAGACTGCCAGTTCAATACGAGAACATACTATCCAGGATAATTACAGGATCTCCTATCTTTCAAAATAGGGTGAACTAAATTATCAAGAATGAGAAGAAGGTACCTCGATATTTGATCAATTTCAACGAAACCTCCTAGGTAACTAAAAAGATCTACAGAAGAAGAAAAAAGCCTAATATTATGAAATCCTCATATATCTTACGATTTTATGAAATATTTAGCAGTAAAAATCATGCTTCACGCACTAGTTCATCCGAGTATCCAACTATTTACAATTCCTCTAGTGGTAACGCGATAGCTCAATACCAATCTTACAGAAACTTTTACAAAACATTCTGCCAACTCATATCTCTGTTCACAAGATAAAACTGTACAATTCCCTATCTATCACACAAAGTTTCACAGAAATTGATACCAGCATTGCAACGTTACACCGCCCCGCTAATTCTCTCCATCGTTCACGTATAATCTATCCTAATTACAATTGCAAATCGTTCCTTTTTCTCATTCACAAATAGCCGTGATCCTGTAGTTATCATGAATCACCCTACTTAACATACATCATTGAACGTATATAATAAAAGCGGCGTAATGAAATAATACATAAATATGTATATATATGTATATCTAAAGCACTGTTGTTTTATTCGCTTGGCGCATGCATTCGACGACAGGGTGAAATGTTACACTGTGACAATTCACCTATTGGCTTCCTCCAGCTTAGCTAATAGAGCCAGCTCGTCGGTGGGTATTTCCTTCGACGAGTTTATCCTCTCTTCTTCAGATGAAATTGGCGGCGTGCTCGGAAGTATCTTGCTCGACTGATTGTTGTTCTGACCGGTCTGGTGTACCGTGGTGCATAAACACAACACGCTCATCACCTGCGGTCCATAACGTGATAATCCTAATTGTCCGGCTGCCTGCTGCTTCTCTTGACCCCTGCAAAAATCATCATTCGTTTCAGTTCACTTGCTCAGTGGAGGGGTGACGTAACAGAGATTACATTAGCCTTTCACAACCTACACCGCCGCTACTACATGTTCAAGACTTCCTAGTCGGAGGAGCTGACATAAGTGGTGTCCTTTTATCGAATAATATACATCAAAGCTTCCCGAGTGATGGGCGAACTAAGATTGAAATCTTAGAAATCTTATACAACACAAAAGGTGAGAAAATATTGAGAAAAAAAGACATTCAACACACCGGAAGTATCTATTTCTGTTTCTCTGCTTTAAGAATTGTTGCCACTTTTTCTACTTTTTCATTCATAGAAAATGGAGGGAGAATGGATGAGATTAATTGCGAGTGAGAGTCACAATTGGAAAAACGAAAGTGTACAGTTATAAATAACGATCATTTTCTATTTCGATTGAATTATTTCTCTATGCAGTTGGAGAGATCATCGATAAGATGCGTCGAGTCTCCTCTCACATTTTTCCTTTTTTGATTTTATGAAATATTTAGCAGTAAAAATCATGCTTCACGCACTAGTTCATCCGAGTATCCAACTATTTACAATTCCTCTAGTGGTAACGCGATAGCTCAATACCAATCTTACAGAAACTTTTACAAAACATTCTGCCAACTCATATCTCTGTTCACAAGATAAAACTGTACAATTCCCTATCTATCACACAAAGTTTCACAGAAATTGATACCAGCATTGCAACGTTACACCGCCCCGCTAATTCTCTCCATCGTTCACGTATAATCTATCCTAATTACAATTGCAAATCGTTCCTTTTTCTCATTCACAAATAGCCGTGATCCTGTAGTTATCATGAATCACCCTACTTAACATACATCATTGAACGTATATAATAAAAGCGGCGTAATGAAATAATACATAAATATGTATATATATGTATATCTAAAGCACTGTTGTTTTATTCGCTTGGCGCATGCATTCGACGACAGGGTGAAATGTTACACTGTGACAATTCACCTATTGGCTTCCTCCAGCTTAGCTAATAGAGCCAGCTCGTCGGTGGGTATTTCCTTCGACGAGTTTATCCTCTCTTCTTCAGATGAAATTGGCGGCGTGCTCGGAAGTATCTTGCTCGACTGATTGTTGTTCTGACCGGTCTGGTGTACCGTGGTGCATAAACACAACACGCTCATCACCTGCGGTCCATAACGTGATAATCCTAATTGTCCGGCTGCCTGCTGCTTCTCTTGACCCCTGCAAAAATCATCATTCGTTTCAGTTCACTTGCTCAGTGGAGGGGTGACGTAACAGAGATTACATTAGCCTTTCACAACCTACACCGCCGCTACTACATGTTCAAGACTTCCTAGTCGGAGGAGCTGACATAAGTGGTGTCCTTTTATCGAATAATATACATCAAAGCTTCCCGAGTGATGGGCGAACTAAGATTGAAATCTTAGAAATCTTATACAACACAAAAGGTGAGAAAATATTGAGAAAAAAAGACATTCAACACACCGGAAGTATCTATTTCTGTTTCTCTGCTTTAAGAATTGTTGCCACTTTTTCTACTTTTTCATTCATAGAAAATGGAGGGAGAATGGATGAGATTAATTGCGAGTGAGAGTCACAATTGGAAAAACGAAAGTGTACAGTTATAAATAACGATCATTTTCTATTTCGATTGAATTATTTCTCTATGCAGTTGGAGAGATCATCGATAAGATGCGTCGAGTCTCCTCTCACATTTTTCCTTTTTTTTTTTTTTTTGTGAAAGAGGAATTGTAATTAAGGAAAATTTCATTAACGAATCCACGGTTCGTCGTATCGTTCACGGGAAATTAATAGGTTGAAGTGATGGACGAGTGGGGAGATCCTCCACGGATCGAGAATCCCCCTAATTAAAGCGTCGAAAAAACTCGCGTGGTTTTCGAAACCAGCCGCGAATTTCCACGGGGAAGGTTCGAATAGAAGAACGTTCATTACAGACAAACTCTCTGGCGGTCCCTTTCTCTCTCCTTCGTTTCTCATTCTGTCTGAAACTGTTGGCTCCGACGTTCGTTAAACCTCAATTAACGTGTTCATTCTACCTTTTCGACGTTTTATTTCGTGTCCATCGCGCCGCCGCTGGTGCCAGCAAACCACGAAGAACCATCGAGAAATTTTCACTTCTTCAACGCACGCAGACTTTCGATCGGTGGAAAATATTACACTCCAAGTCCAATCCAACCGAGACCTCGACGGACACCCGGTGAATTACTTTCGATCTTTCCACGAAGCGCTCGTCGCGGGCCACGATTTTCCAGCGATTTTCCGCGGTGCACGTTCACGTTCGACGATCAGAGGCATCGTTTTTCTTTACTTTCTTTTTCTTTTTGGGAATATTTCGCCGGTTCAGGGTACAGCTGGATTATTACGCTGAAATGATTAGCACGATGACGAAGTTTAATGGAGACGAAGTAGCGTTGCAGGGAGTTCAATTGAGTTTGATATTCGGTAGAATCATTTTCTGAGATTAACAATTTTCTAACTTTTCCAACATAAATTTTGCAATTTTGTAATTTTCTATTTCTTTGGATATTCAAATAATTGTGACGATGACGAAGATTAATACAGACAAAGTAGCATCGAAGAGTACTCAATATTGAATTTGAAATTCGGCAAAATTATTTTCTGAAATTATCAATTTTCTAATTTTTCTAAATTTGTAATTTTCTATTTTTTTTTTATGTTAAATAACTAGGACGATGATGAAGAATAAAACAGAGACAAAGTGGCGTCGAAGAGAACTCAATATTGAATTTGAAATTCGGCAAAATTATTTTCTGAAATTATCAATTTTCTAATTTTTCTAAATTTGTAATTTTCTATTTTTTTATATGTTAAA
>NW_017100209.1:77029-81000 GCF_001263275.1 Habropoda laboriosa | reverse complement strand
TTTCTATTTTTTTTTTATGTTAAATAACTAGGACGATGATGAAGAATAAAACAGAGACAAAGTAGCATCGAAGAGAACTCAATATTGAATTTGAAATTCAGCAGAGTGATTTTCTGAGATTATCAATTTTCTAATTTTTCTAACACAAATCTTGTAATTTTCTATTTCTTTGGATATTCAAATAATTATGACGATGACGAAGATCAACAGAAGAAAATTCAACGTCGAGTTCAAAATTCAGCAAAATCATTTTCCGAAACGAATCAATTCTAACTTCCGTAATTTTCTAATTGTTTACTTTTTCGTGTGCTAAAAAGTCACTTCTTGGAAAGTTCGCCGAAGTTAAATTCGAGTGGAATAAAAAGTTCTCTAGAGTAGAATTTTATCGAAGATTGTAATAATGGTTGGAACTTTTCCAAGATTAGCCAAATTTAAATTCGAAACTTGACAAAAATTGTACAAGTTTGTTTCTCAAGTTTAAATTAAGTTATAACCGAGGTCTTGCTGCTAAACCGAAAGTTTCGTCTTCCTCTCTTTATGAACCGTAGAAAATTGACGACAGAAGAGAAAAAAAAAAAAAACAACACACGAGTGATCGAACTTTCTTTCTGCATTTCCTCGATTGCGTTTCGTTCGAGAGCTGACGAACAAAACGCACTTTCTTTCAAATTTGCAGAGCAATCCTGCGAAATGACTCATTCCAACTATCTAACGTTAAATACTACTTCACAACTTCTCCTTGAACCGAAGTTTCTCCAGCCGATCGAACTGGCGGTTTCTTTTTCGATCATGGAAGTGTTACTTGGAAACTAGATCAATTTTTCTCCAATACTTTCAAAAATATTCCGCAATACCCTGCGAGGCTTTGAATATGCAATTTTTCCGTTTAATTTAATTAAACATTGAAATTAATTTTTGTGAAGATATTTTGAAAATGTATTATCGTTTTACGAGAAATTTCACGATTCTGAATTTCGGAATTTTTCATTCACTTTTATGTTTGAAACTAAATGAATTTTTTTCGTCAAATATTTTAGGAACATTCTTGTAAAATAGTTTAATGTTCTATAATAAATTACACAACTTCGAATACCCAATTTTCTCGTTTACTAATGCAGTGGAAGGCGAATTAATTTTTCTGGGAATATTTCAAAAGCTATTCTATCTCTAGATATGGCCACTGTTTTATCATAAATTTTAGGACTCTGAATTCCCAATTTTCCGTTCTCTTCCATATTTTAAGCTAATTTCTCTTGTAAATATTTCAAGGATATTCTTTACTACTTTGGTCTCTATTAAAATTGCCACTGTTTTTATAATAAGTTTCACGTCTCTGTCTCTCCAAACAAATTCAGTTTCTCTCGAAAAGTATTCTTTACGACTTTGTTCTCTATTAAAATTGCCACCTTTTTTATAATAAGTTTCACTTTAATTTTGTCTCAAAAACTATCTCAAGAATATTCTGTACTATTCTGTTCTCTATTAAAATTGTCACTGCTTTTATAACGAATTTCACGTCCTCTCTCTTCAAACAAATTAAGTTTTTCTCCAAAAATAATCTTTACGACTTTGTTCTCTATTAAAACTGCCACTGTTTTTATAACAAGTTTCACGACTCTGTCTCCCAAACTAAATAAATTTTGTCCCAAAAAATATTTCAAGAATATTCTTCACTATTCTCTTCTCCACTAAAATTGCCCCCTTTTTAATAACAAATTTCACGACTCCGACTCCCCAATTTCCCATTCTCTTCGATATTTCAACCCAATCAAATTTTTCGTCCAAATATTTCAAGAATATTCTTTACTATTCTGTTCTCCACTAAAATTGCCCCTTTTTTAATAACAAATTTCACGACTCCGACTCCCCAATTTCCCATTCTCTTCGATATTTCAATCCAATCAAATTTTTCCTCCAAATATTTCAAGAATATCCTTCACTATTCTGTTCTCCACTAAAATTGCCCCACTTTTTAATAACAAATTTCACGACTCCGACTCCCCAATTTTCCGTTCTCTTCGATATTTCAACCCAAACAAATTTTTCAAGATTATTCTTTACCATTCTGTTCTCCCCTAAAATTTGCCACGATTCACCAATAAATTTCACGTCTCCCCATATCCCCCGCAATTTTCCCATTGAACGACGCCAACAGGAAGCAAAATGGAATTTTCCACGAATCGTTTCCCAACCGGGAACCTAACTAACGCCTCGAAAACAAGCATTGTTTTCTAACAATTTTCGCCACACGTCGAGTGTCCAATTTTCCACTCGGGCTCCAAGCTGTCGAGCAGCAGACGCCCGCGCGGAGTAACAAAAGGTCAAGAAGAAAGCCAGAGCAATTAGCGCGTGCGAATGAATTAGCGAAGGAACGCAACATGCGAAACACTCGTGGCAATATGCCCGTACACCCGGTTACCAGATAGGATAATTTATGTTTCTCGGTACTCTCTGTATTACCGTGGAATTTCGACCGCGTGTTACGAACATCTGCGCAACACGGCCGCCACTGGAACGCTCTTTCAAATGCTCCCTGGAGCCATTTTCGATAGAACACCGACGATAGAAAATTCAATTCGACTACTCGTTAACTCGTAACAATTTTGATAGAACAATTTCTCGTTGTCACGTGTGAATAAATTGTACGTAATAGCTGGTTATAAATTTTAATAGGTTGATTAGTATGGTAATACAGATAGAGAATTCGAGTAATTATTGGAATAAACGTTTGGCAACGGTACAATATTCGAATACAATAGTGAACAGACGAAATGAAATTTTATTGTAGAGCAATATAGACCATTTCAACCATTATTTCACATCGTGTTTTAAGGAAACATTCTTTCTTTATTTCATATCTATTTGATTGGAATTGAAAGTTTCTGCTGGTTTGTTTTTCCTTAGGGAAATTGCAGAGTAAGTGTTGGAATATTTATGAGAAATATAGTATCACTGCAAAAGTTTGTATATTTTCTTATTCTACAGTTCAATTAACATTAATTATCATATGATACAGATTGTGTGAAATTTGCTGTAAAATATTATCTCTACACTAGAATAAGATAATACCAATTTCAATATTAATTCCTATTCCAATGTTCATATTCATCAGACGCTGCTTCCTTTCTTTAATTAGTATTAAAAATTCTGTTATCAAGTGAGATTAAATTTCTCTTGAAATATTTCCACACAAAAATTTCAGAAAAATTGTTAGAATTACATAGCAATGCTTAATTAATACACACTAATTTGCACAAATTCAATTTGAATTCCTAAGCTCTGACAGCATAAAACCCAGGGTAAAATCGCGTGATCAACGAGCCATGATTCCCACCCACGTTCCACGTGTCGTATTCATCCGGAAAGTGTAACAAATCGTAGGTGTGACCAAACTTTTGATTGCCAGTGTATTCCAAGATCTCACGCTCTACATTCACGCTAGAACATAATATTGGGCTGCGACATGGCAAGTGTCCGCCTCGTAGATAGCACTGCTCGTAATTATTCAAACGATAGTGAATTCCAACATATTTCAGCTGTTCTGACAAGCTTCTCTTCCCTCCGGCACGACAATTCTCTGCCGCGAAAAATGGGCTTGCCTTCTGGGACCTCTACGGTACAGAAATATGAAATTATTTAGATGTTACAGAATGGAGAATTGAAATGTTCGGTACAATGTTATCCACCAAATACACAATTAATTTGCTTGTTAGAATGTTATTGAGAAAACACAGTACTCTCGTTTGTTCATTTCAATTTTATTCAGAAAATATGGAATTAATATGTTTGTTAGAATTTTATTCGGAAAATATTGGACTCATTTGCTATTTAAATTTTATTCAAAATAAACATACAGAATTCTAGAAAATTTAGAAATATGGAAAATATAGAATTCATTTGTTCGCTAAAATATTATTCACAAACTATACAATTCGTTTGCTATTTAAATTTTGTTCAGAATCTAAAATAAA
>NW_017100209.1:75316-76813 GCF_001263275.1 Habropoda laboriosa | reverse complement strand
ATTCGCAAACTACAGAGCTCATTTGTTCCTTTAAATTTTATTCAGAAGAAATATAGATTTCATTTGTTTATTAAAATATTATTCAACAAATACAGAATGAATTAATTCGTCAGAATCAACGATCTACGAAAAATTAAAATTACGACCCCTTTTGTCATTCACGAAGGAACGCGCTATAATAACCGACTAGCAATGGCGAGATTTCTATATAAAGAGTTTTCTACGTAATAATACAATAAGAATTCGAAGATGTTGAAGAAATCACGTTCCAACAATGATACCTGTTTAGAATCACTTATAATTCTCTATAGGCATTGCAGTGATGCGATTGTTATAAATATCGAGGCTAGATCACTTCAGAGTTCGGGCCTCTCCATAAATTCAAGCAGTTAGGGAATTCAGCCTCTGAAACGTAATGTAAAATAAATATAAAAGTTGTTGGAGAACTTTTCGAGTGTACTTTGTACATCGTTGAATCAACTTTTTCTTTCCACCATTTCAACCAAGTTACTACTGTTAAGTATAGGTACCATTATAACTTCTCCATTTGTAATACAACTTTTGTTACAATTACCGGCAAATATTCGAAAATAATTACGAGCAGTGTTTTTAGGTATGAAAACCTTTTTCCTCGAATTTCTGGTTAACAAAGAGTAAACAAATTTATTCGACGTTGAGAAAATAATATTCTAAAGATTTATCTTTCGTGTCTTCGATTTTACAATTCCGTAAAATTTCAGTTAAGAGAAATAGATAAATTGAATGTGGCAAGAGCAGAATTTCGACACAATTATGCTCCCCACCCAAGAGCTTATCTTCTCATCCTCCCTATCTCTCAAATCAAATTTCTCAAAAGCAATCAAGACTACAAAAGAATTACTTCTTTATACCCTTCCTTTCCCAGTTAACAGAAACAAACACATTTGAATTTGTGAAATAAAAATTTTCTCTCAAGAATTCAATCTGAAATTTTCTCTAACAGAGAAACCAATAAATAAATTATCTCTTCAAACTTTACCCAATTTTCAGCACATTTGAACCTATAAAACAAAAATTTCCTCTCAAGAATTCAATCTGAAATTCTTCCCAACAGAGAACCCCTTCAGACTTCACATAAATAAATTACCCCTTCAGACTTCACCCAATTCCCAAGCCGGGTATTCCCCGAGGAACCGAACCCTTTCACCACGGACTTATCATGAAAACTTCCTTCCTCCCAATTCAGAACCACTCTAATTCATAAAACTCCTCTACAAAACACAATTCCATCTCAAAACAAAACAAAAAAAAAGGTACCTCTCGACGTATCGTACAATTATTCAAACCACGATTACATAAATACCACACGCAGTTCCCCTTAAAAAAAAAAAAAAGGACGATCGTCGTTCCTTCTTTTCCTCCAAGAGACATACAACACGTCTGTACGAGAACGAACGAGAAGAAGAAGAGAAAAAAAATCGTTCAGCGTAACGAACGAGCGTATCTCTGTCGTAAGAA
>NW_017100209.1:57208-75278 GCF_001263275.1 Habropoda laboriosa | reverse complement strand
GTGACAGGTGTAGAAGATTGCCTAACCGGAGCTAATATCACGATATCACAGATAACGATTGGTCTTGGTGCAGTCGAGGCACGATTGTCCGACAAGGGGCGCCGGTTAATTGGCCAATCGATGTTGATTTTATCTCGTTCCCTTTTCCGATCAAACTGGCACAGTAGGATCGCCAAACACGTACTGGAAACGTATACGAAATGGTTTGAGGGTCGATGGAGCCCGCGCAGGCCAGGATGCTCCACATGCGCACCGACGTCCTCTTCTTTCGTAACGAGAGTAAATAAAAGGACTACGACGGTTCTCGCTCGACGACGGAACGACGGGAAATTTCCCGTGGAAACCGTTCCAACGATGCTTTATTAATCCTGGGTTACGTCTGATGGGATTTGACAACGTCAGAATTTTCGTTCTGTCTATATGAAATTCTATTTTACACAGAGATCGTAACTGTCATAACCTCAATAGAAAAAAAAAAGTTACGATATAA
Source organism: Habropoda laboriosa (assembly GCF_001263275.1). Taxonomy (NCBI): domain Eukaryota; kingdom Metazoa; phylum Arthropoda; class Insecta; order Hymenoptera; family Apidae; genus Habropoda; species Habropoda laboriosa. The sequence continues at coordinate 74,788 of NW_017100209.1, read as the reverse complement.
CAATTAAATTACTCGACTTGAACAGTTTAGTTGGGAATAACTAATTTTAATGATTGAAAAATTCTTATTTTACGATTATCGATAACCATTATCGATGGCAAAAATTCTTTTGGTATACTGATAACCTATATTGATTGGGAAAATATTTTTTGGTTGCTGATATAGGTTATTGATCGTGAACATTTTTTTTTTTCGTTTTGGTTGAAACTTCTTTTTCTTTTTTTTTTAAATTAATGAATTACTTGTTTTTTTTATTTAATTTAAACGATGGTTTCGATAAGATCTGAATTGAGAGAAAAGTAGAATTTCGGAAAATGGAAGATATCGAGAGGTAAACTGAGGTTATGAATCGTTCATTGGGGAAATATGAATGATTTTTGGAACGGCTTAGTTTCTTGAGCGTGTTATTGGATTATCGAAGGGATAATTAGCGGTAGGGATATTGAAATATTACTGAAAGGCAAAGGGAAATGTTGAGAGATCGAAAAAGGTTATTGGAATATTGGAAACGTATCAAAGAGGTGAAAGAATTATGGGAATATCGGAAGAATATTAAAAGTGACGTAAAAATATTTGACTATTAAAAGAAACAGTGCGATATTTTAAAGGAAAAAAAAAAAAAAGAAAGAGAGTATGGGACAATTTGAAATATGTTGAAACATCGAGGAAATATTGGACCGTGAAAACAAATATAAAAATATCTCAAAATGTATCGAAGTAAATACAGGAATATTAAAACATGGCATAGGATATTGGAACGTTAAAAGAAAATACAGAGAACACTGAAATAAAATATGAATCTATATCAGATCCATTACGTGAAACTATTTTTTTCACTTTGTAAACGTTAAACGCGCGAAATATTTTATTTGATTTCCAACGATGTTTCGCTTCTTTTTCATTTAAATAAAACGATCAACGTATAATACTCGTCAACGCTCTCCGATACACAAATTGAGCGAAACGATCTCGGCAGAGTGAAACCAAATAGAAAATGTTTCCGGATATTAAACACCTACGAGGTGTTTACATCAAACGAATTATTCGCCGAACTTGTTTTGCGCCGAAATCATGACGATTTAAACGAATCACTAATTTCACTTGGATTTCGAACGAAACTCGGAAAAAATTGCTTCTCGTTTAAAAAAAGTATCGCGCAGCGTTTATTCTACTTACAGTTTTCTCCATATTGAAGGAAGTGTATAAATGCGCCACGATGATTAATTGTACTTAATTCGTAAAACGGTAAATGTTTAGTTATTAAAATTCGTAGTGCAGAAGACGCGGAGGTTCTCTTGACTTTCTCGTTCCATAATTGGAATCCCAATTAATTATAAAAAAGCACGTTTCGCGTATAGGCTGCTACGGTCTATAATAAGGCAAAATTGATCGGTTTTAGAACGTCCTATACAACTACGGTGAACATACGCGTATTTATACAGTTGCAAGGTGCACCTTTTTTCTTAAATAGAACTTCACGGTGAATTTTCACGGAAGATCTACCAACTAAAAAAGACATTTCAAACTTCAATGTATAAAGTAAAATTCATCAATTGTTTTACTAGGTAATTTTCGATAAATCATTTTTCTGACGATGCATTTTTATATCCGTCAAATGAACAAAATTACATCACACAGCATTTAGTGATTACATAAGTACACTTAAGTAGATTATAGCATCATAAATAGATCTTTAAGACCATATCAATAAAATAGAGTGATCCAATTATTTCAGACGTGAAAAATCGTTACGCACCATTACTTAATAGAATAAAAATCTGAAACCTAAGAAATAATAATAACCATATTACTAGACACGACGAAAAAGGTCACTCCCTTCAAATTCCCTATTTTAGACTGCTAATTCATAAAAATTGAATGAAATTCAAATTCAGCAAATTTCCATGTTTACGAATAGGTTAATTGCCCGTAAAAGGTTATTTAAGTATAGAGCAATTTAGAATCTTCCATAACGACGGAAGGAAGAAAAACGGAACGCGATAAAGTATCACAAGGTGGCTCCGACGTGGAATCGCAGAAAAAGCGCATATCTCTACGTGCAGGGAACAATTACACGGCGAAAAAGCAACGAACCTTTCACCGGTCCCTGTTTACCGAAACAAATTCGTTACGTTGGCTTTTCTGGACTCTTCGATCCACCGCGGCGCGCGTTACATCGGATTTTCGTGCTGGTTACAATATGTTTTTCTAATTGTTCCGTAACGATGAATGACGGATCGCTTTACCGTTACGATTACACAACGCATGTAGCTGTATACGCGGAAAGCAATCGTCCACACCGTGGAATGCGATGATTCGAAAAACTCTTCCGTACGATTTCAGCAACCAAATTCTAGAGAGAATGCACTACTACTATCGTGATTGTGTATGAAGTTTCATGAGAAAAGTCTTTTTAAAACGAAAGCTGCCTACATCTTTTGCTTAGAAAATCTTTCCCTTCGATTTGCTGGGCATGTACATGAATTAAAATACATTTAAATGTTAATGGAAATAGCTAAAAATGGGTTTTGTAATTACATTGAATTAAATAGTTAAGAGAAAAAAATGGCAAGGCATTTATTTGATCCTTCAATGATTTTCTAGATCTTTGATTTCTTTTTGGTCATCTATAGTAATGTTTTCTTGCAAATATAATTTCAGATTTTGTGCTAAATGCTAGATAATGTAATAGATTTGATATTTCTTTTCTTTGTTTTGTTGAAGAACTAAAGGGAATGAAATATTTTGATTTGTATGAGTCATCTTTTAAATGCGAAGTGAAATTGTGTCAATGAAATTGCACAGTTTAGTAGAGTTCACATAAGTTCAATAAACAGATATTAGTCTTAGCTTTTCTATAAGTTGTTGAAAATTATATTGCTGTTTGTACAAAGTGTCAAAAACATTAATAAATAAAGTGCTGTTCAATACATTTACTTAAATAATTCTTTATGAAATTTACTATGATATTAAAACTAAGTAATTCTCTCTAGTAGTTGTAAAACAAGTATCAAAGTCATTACTGTCTCCACAGAATAATACATATGTTGTTTAATTCCAAGCATTCAAATTCAAAATATTTATGTTATTTAAGAATTTCAAGATTTCTGTGATGTTAGAGTAACAGCAACTGTGAATCACTCAATTATAAAATAAATGGAAAAAAGTTGTTATGTATAGTTTTGTTACTTTCATTTTATATAACTTAGCATTTTCAATGAATAAACATACTTCAATAACCATTTACTTCCTAAAAATGTCTTTATATCATCCAATCAAATATCAATAATACCATCTCAATATAGAATTTCACTTTAATTCGTTTTACAAAAATTAAAAATAGTCATAGGTAAAAGACGTTCTATTAGAATTAGAATTCATAACAGAAGAAATAAATATTTTCAACGTGACATCATTAATCACTAGTCTATATGTAATTTATTAGTATCGCAACACTTTTCACGCGGGTGAAACATAAATCAGCGACAATGTGTCAATAATCGGCAAAATGGAACACGAAAAGTGGAGAATCGGTAACAGGTGCCTAACAATACGACGACAAAAAAGGAAAACTGTCAGAGTGGCACTTGTCCATATTAACAAACTGTCAGGCGAAACGAATCACGACGACCATCTGTTTCTGATATACTCTAAAATTATTGTAAAGCACATACCTGCGGCGCGATTAATATTCCATGCGCTCCTTGCGAAATGAATCACGCACTAAGTCAGAAAATTAAATTTCGTGTCAGCAAAAACGGATATAACGCTACTACGAGGGTAACGAAGCACATACGCGGCTGTCACCACTTAAAATTGTCATCACGATAGATTCGTTCACGTACACTGCTGCCAACGTTTCAATTATTGCAGCAATATGCAAAGAAATGATTTTCTTTTTATATATCTAAGAATTTTACTCGACATAATCATTCGTTACTCTACATTATTATAAACTGTAAACAATTAAATAAATTTTTAATCGGAAAGGATCAATTTACGTTAATTTTCGAAATCTGACTATTAAAATATTGTACGTTCGCAATTAGAAACTCACCCGTTAGCTTACGTTACCACATTAAGTTACTAGTTACGCTTGCTTAAACTGATATTCTAGGAATATTCTTACGTAATAAATGTACTAGTATTGTTCAACCTGCCTAAATTACCCAGCAAAAAGTGATAATTTCATTCGGTAGCGTTTGAAATTAATTGGATACCCTATATATACTATATCCAAAAGTATACAAACTTGACAAAATAAGAAATGTATGAAGTAGATATATTTTGTGGTATACTTGTATATAAAAGAATTTTTTAGAATAAATTGATGTTAAAGATAACTTCGTAGTACTTGCTTGTTAAATATTTCCAACAATTGGTAGATAATAACAAACAGCGAGAGCGACAAAATATAACGATGTGCGTATCAAATTAATTAGTTGATGCGATCAACAAAGCTGTGACTATTGAGTGAAATAATTTATAACAAATGCATACGTTGTAAGCTAATGCACATATTATAATAACGTGCTCAATATTTCACACATTTGTAAATAATAATTATTTGTTACTAAATACAATTTACAGTTGTAAAGTGTATATTACTATTATTATATAAAATAAATTGAGAATTCTTTGAAAATGTCATTAAGGAAATTTATGCATCCACGAAATAGATATAAAAAAGTACCTGATTTTAAACAACTTGCCTTATTATATCCAGAGTTCCGTAATGTTGCAATTACTGTAAGATTTTTCTTAAACAACTATTCATTGCCATTAGATGTATTATGTACAGAGTGTAATGTATTTCACCCATTTAATTTTCAGGATTTAACAGGTAAAATCAAGATTGATTTTAAAAATGAAGAAAGTTTAAGAGTACTTACAGAAGTATTGTTAAAACATGACTTTAATCTAAAAGTGGAATTACCTCCAAATAAATTAGTTCCAACTTTACCATTACGCTTAAATTATATTTTATGGATAGAAGATTTGATAAAACATGCTGGTTTCAATGAAATGGAAGAAGTAGTTGGCATAGATATTGGTATTCAAGATGAATTTAATTTTTAATACATAATATTAAAAAATTTAGTGAAAGTAACAATTTTTTCTATTATAGGTACTGGGGCAGTTTGCATTTATGCTTTATTGTTTGCAAAAATGTATGGAAATCAAATGATTGGCACAGAAGTTGATGAAACAAGTGTTCATTCAGCTGTTCAACATATTGAAAATAATAATTTGCAAAACTTAATAAAAGGCAAATACATGACACATTACAGTATTAAAAATTGTATATAATTTTTTATATTCTTTTACTTGAAATACAATATGTTGTTTCCAGTGTTCAAAGTGGATGCAGGAACAATTTTGAAAGACATTATAAAAGAAGATAAAGACTATTATTTTACAATGTGCAATCCACCATTTTTTGAAATAGAAGGACCATCAGAAAAAGTAATAAAACGATTACCACCAAGAAATGCTCCAACTGGAAATGAAGCAGAACTTACAGTTCAAGGTGGTGAAAGGGCATTTATAACACAAATGATTGAAGAAAGTATGGAAATTAAAGAAAAAGTAAAAATATACACCACAATGTTTGGCAGAAGAAGTAATTTATTGTTTTTATTAAAATTGTTAAAAAAAAAGAATATAGAAAATGCAACATGGACAGAATTCTGTCAAGGTCACACTAAACGGTAAAATACAATTTTTATAAAAGTTTATTTCATTTTCCTGTAAACATATGTTTAATAATATACTTTTTTAATAGGTGGGGATTAGCTTGGACATTTTTACCAAAAGAAGTCATCAATTTAACAAATGCGCCTGTTATTAGAAAAAGTGGAGACTACATTGCAAAATTATTAAAAGAACAACGTCCAACAGAAATACAATTTCCAATGAAACATGGATTCTTCTTATTTGATAATTTAGTAAATTTTTTGGAAGAAGCAATGGATGAATTAAATGTACTACTATAGTTGAATTTTTCATTTCATCATGTATAATAATACTTCAATTTATGCTATATTTTGTATGCAGGTACAAATCAAGGAACTAAATTTACCGATTGACGATTTCAATGGTTGGTCGTGTCAGCTAATTGCAGAAAGTGATACGTGGTCACATGCACGTAGAAAACGTCGATTAGCTCAAAGACTAAGGAAACAGTCCAACGATCACGACACGGAAAGTGCTGTTGCAGCAAATGATGCTGCAGAATGTTCTGTACAAAAATCAGTGGAAGATAATTCAGGAAATATAGACGAACAGCACGCAGATCAAACATCAACAGAAAAATCTGTTGCGAAAGAACCTTTATTAATATGTAACTTTTTTGTTGAAGTAATAGAACATGAAGAATCTGAAAATGATGACATAAAAATATCTATGGTCTTTGAAAAAGGCAGTGGTGGCAAAAATGCTTTAGAAACATTTCGACAGTATTTAATAAACAGATTAGACATTAGAGAGTATTTTCAAAAGCAACATGCAAACAAAAAGAAAAGAAAACGATTAAAAAAAAGCGATAGTGACATGAATTTGGACCAAGCTGAAGACTTGATCAAGAACAACATGGAGTCTGTTTAAAATGTTAATTCATATTCCATACAAAATGATTTATTTTATGCGCAAACTTTACGAAATTATATAACAGGTAATATATATGTAAATCAAGTATTTAACTTTATTTATAATCAATAGTTCTTATTAACTAACATTCTTTATCATACATTTTAGCTAACAAGTGCAATATAATATTCCATGTTGTAAAGTATACAAATTTATTAAACAGAAACTACATGGCATGTTCACTTATTCGCCTTTTGTTATTATTATCAATAGTAATATTGTTATCACTATCATCTTTATTATTGTAAATATAACTGACTTCAAAACACAAAATAATTTTTTTCATTTAAAAACAATTATCAACAAATTATTAATATTATTCCTAAACATAATCTGATTTGGATATGATTAAATTTTTAACATAGGATATTAATTCTAACATTCGTTTTATAACGAATACTATTCGAAAAAAATGTATGATTGAGAAACAAAAAATAATGTAGATTAACATTTCGGTAACAGGTAATTCTCAATGTTTATAACTCTAGAACTAACTGCGATACTTCTAGTAGTAATTAGGAAATTGACGCTACTTCTATATCATGTCGACTAATGAGCCGTTTTGTAATGGAAAATTTTTAAAGTTCATCATTCTTTTCAGATTCAAATCCTTGTGTAAGACGGCGATAAAACAACGGTGATAGAAAGATGAAGAAAAACTATTCATGTTATGTATATGGTATAAAAACAATTAATAAAGCTGTATGAGTTGTTTTTGTTGAATACAATATAGATACTTAATTATACTTTATAAACTTTTATGCAATCTATGCTGTTTTCAAATTACTAATTTCGATTATGAGAAATTTATTAGTACTCATTAAAAAATCTAGTTTCAGTAGTATTCATATTGAATCCAACAAGATTAACCCTAAATTAGTAACAGTGAAAAATAATAAACGTTTGCATTGAGTTTGTCGATGGCAACTAAGTGGAAAAGTGACAACGATGCTTAAGATGGCACAAAAAAATGATCTCAAATATGTACTAACAAAATATCCTATCGAAAAGGTACAAAAAAAAGAGGAAAAAAAAGCAATCGACTTATATTCTACGATACTAAAATCCATTACTCGTTTTACAGACAATTGCCGTACTCTTTTAATTTTCCCAGTACATCGTGTTTCATTTAAATCTTTAGCAACACTTGTGCAATATACGCTGGAACAAGTACTAGTTTATTATTTCGTCCATTAACCATAAGTGTAGCGTAACTTTTATTGTTACGTAATAGAATTAATTGAGCCTTTAGAAAAAACGCGATGATATTAGGCGATGCAAATTGTTGTCTGTAATAAATTTCCCAAAACGTATTTTTTTTTTATCGTTTGTTCAACAATATAATCTGTACGATCCGTAAATCGAATCACGAGTGAGATATTGTGACAAGCATTCGCGCTAAGGCAATGAATTCTTCATTCAGAATTATTTACACAAGTGGAGAATCAGTTTCTTTTTTTTATATTTGTTATATGCAGTCATAAATCAGTCAAATAAATTCTGCAGCTTGGCGTATTATAGTCGAGCATCGCGAGCGTTAGGAAATTTAGCTCTCTCGAAAAGTTTCACCCATACTGTCGTCGGTCGCCACACAGTAAAAGTTCCGATTCCGATAGCACTTTATGAACGTACATACGATACACGAAAGATCCTCATATCGAGCAAACACTGCCATTTTCGATTTATCCCAATCAATAATATATGCCGTGCTCGCGTTACTCTTAAAAAGACTGGACGCGGGCAGGGAAAGACTAGGATTCAGAAAAAAAAACTACTAAGTATCATCATTAGCGGTTTAAAACGAGCTCAGCTCTCTGCAACTACTGGTTCTAACGTCTTATTTTCTTCTAATTTTTTCAATTCTACTTTCTGTGTTTCAACCTTCTTCTCTATTTTTTTGTTTTCCTTATCGTCTTTTTTATTCGCTTTGTCTTCTTTTTTGCTCTCTTTCTCGTTCTTTTTATTTTCCTTCTCCTCTTTTTTATTATTTTCTTTTTCCTCCTTCTTATTCTCCTTTTCACTCTTCTTGTTTCCATTTTGGATCGCCTTGATTTCACCATCAGGCGTCTGTTCCTTCTGTCGTTTCTCTATTTCTGCTTTAAAGTTCTCGATATCCTGTTGGCTAATTTGAACGAACAGAATACCATTAATTACGTTCAACATGTCAAGTACGGACCCCATACTAGGCGGTTGCACCTGAATCGGGGGTAGACTGACTCCCGATTTGCCAGTGTAAATTTCGTTCATCTTTTTCTGCAGAACTACGGCCTGTTGCGTGAGATGTCTTAAGCAGTCACTACTTTCTTTGGTTTTCTCATGATCCTCGCCTAACTGTTGCTTGTAAATAGCATACGTTTCTTTCTCATTATTTAAAGCTGCCCGGAAGTCACCCATGCAAGACTGAGTTCTTGCGACAAGGTGATAAGAAACAGCTACCTTCAAAGACCGTGGCCCATGATACCGAAGATTTAGAGCCAATGCGTGCTCCAAAAAGCGGAGCGACAATTCGTACTCCCCAACAGCGTGAAGTATCAATGAAATGTTGCTCTAAATGAATAATTAAATACCACAATTTTTTTTAACTTTTTGTTTTCAATTTTTGGCATTACTTTATACTGTTAATACTTACATCAAGAAGCGCTACTTCTGGATGATCTTCACCACAAACCAACAAAGCCAAATATCGTGCTCTGTATAATAACCTAAGTGACACGGAAACTTGACCATTAGCGAAGGAGTACAAGGCGAGATGAATCTGCGGACAAATATTAGGAATGACATTAATATTAATTTCCAATAACTGATTAAATATTTTGTCTGGTACTTACATATTCAGTAATGGTATATGGATGATCTATTCCGTTAACACGTTCCGACATAAGAACCGCTTTTTGTTGAGTAGAAAGAGCTTCACCGTGGTCACCCATTATATAATTCAATCGTGCAAGCATTCTTAGGCACTGTGCTATCTCAGGATGCATAGCACCGTAAACATTGTTCAGTAAATTCAGCGCCTCGCTGATTAATTCGTATCCATCTTTCAAGTAGCCTTGTTGAATCTTATTTTGACCAGTTGTATAGAAGTTATATGCATCACTAGCCTAAATAGAACAAAAACACACACACACACGCGCACTGCAGTAATTTAACCATGAAAACTTATATTTTGCACTTTAAATTTATTCCTTACCCTAGGATTGATATGCTTCACAACAGGGAATATGTTGAGGATGTCTTCCTCGAAGAACGTGGCCCTATTCTTGTTCTCGAAGTTATATTCACGTAATAATATTTGGATACCAGTCTTTATACAGAAATTGCGAAGCAACGAGATTTTCTGAAGATGAAAATGTTCTATCGTGGCGTCCAACGATTCTGGACACAGCGTTTCCCAATCATAATAACATTTTAGATCCGCTTTAATTTGTTGCCAAAGAGACTTAGGTGTCAAGGAAGCCCATTCCACTTCAGACTGTTGCGGACCGTTATTTCTACCTTTTCGTTTATTGCGTCGCTTGGCAGTTTTACTTTGAAGCTGAAACCGGCAATTATATAAATTTTCACCTAGAAAATTATTTCGTTCGTTGATATTGTTTTTTGATAAAAAAATGCATTCAACGAATATAACGCCGTAGCATCCTGCGATTAGTATCGGCATACCTCTTCCAGATTTTGTTGTGGATGAATGATTTGTGCAGATGATAATAAGCAATTTAAGAAATGGCTAATTGCTGCGGAAAGACTCATCAATTCCGTACCCTGAAAAAATATACATTAAATTTCACGTTCGCACAGATTATTAAGATCATTTCGATTTTGATCATCCTACCTGCATATAAAATGTAAAAATGTGTTTTGCTGAACGCAAAAGAAGCTCTGAAACAGCGATTCGCTTAAGGTATTGCAACTGTGGAACTGTAGATAACATAGCTGCTAATTTGCCAAGGTATCGCACGTTGATACCTTTACCGTGTAAAGCTTCTACTAATGTATTACCGTCCATTGCAGCAGCAGTGTGATCCAAACATTCTCGAATCTGTAACAAAACACAATTTCCATTAAATGTGTTTAACACATATTATTTTAACAAACATAGAGATATTTTATATCAAAACATACAAAAGTAGGTATCTGCACGGTGAGTAAAAAGTCAGCGGCATCTTGCACCAATTGCTTCTGTTTTTTTAAAGCAGGACCACTTGGATCAGGATGCCTTACACCCGGAGAGAATACGTCTGGATTAAACCTGACGTCAAATTCGGCATCTCGTAAACTACCGACTGCAGTTGCAGCTCTTCGAACAATTTCCTTTGTACTTTCTTCCACTAAAAGAGGAAACAATAAACTTAGTACACAAACTTACAGATAAGAATCACGCAATCATACTACATACATTCTTGTTTCTCCCCACCAGTAATTGAATCCGTAATACTCTCAACGATTTTCTTAGCTTCGTCTGTTTCAATTAATGCGTGAGTAGAATCTTCTTTATTACTATCCACTGCAATGGCATTGGTTTCTTCCTTTTTACCTTCCTGATATTAATGCAATAGTATGTAGATAGTAATACTTCTTTCATCAACGTTAACTAATGATGTAAAAAGAAAAAGTCTTCTTACTTTGGCAGTGGTTTCCTTTTCCTTTTGCACTCTTCTTGCAGACGTAAGTTGCTGAAGATGAACAGCGGCATGTTTAATGAATTGCACGTACCTAGCTTCGACAAACGAGTCGATCAATTCCTGACGAAGGCATGCTAATTTATGTTTGTGCTCAATTGGAAAACCTAAAGCTCTAGCCTCTTTACTCAGTTCTACACCTTCCACTATGAAATACAGACGAGAAAAATATAACAACTGATACCTATTTTCAATTAATCAGTAGTCATAGTAACTTACGTTTGAGGAAGTTGACATCAGGAGGGAAAGTTCGTAACAAGTCCAACACGTAATGTCGAGAATCATTCCCAATAATACCTTTGCATTCTACACTGCTACAAAGCTCAACTTCTTCACCGGCATCGTTGATAACTTTATGAGGAAGAATTTTTAATTGTTGACCAGTTTTGTTCAACTGTGGAGCACAATGCACGTGATATAAAATAATTGAATAAATATTCTCTGTAAATCATACAAAATCATTATTACAAGTAACTAACCAATTCAAGATACTTTGGATGCGTGAGAACAGTTTTTCCAAAATCTATAGAACCATAAACTACGGATTGCTCCTGCTCACGTTCCAAGATTCCAGGGATGATTGACTGAGCGGTGACACGATATCCTCTATGCAGAGGAATACGAATGATTACCATGAAAATTTAAAATTTTTTCGATTGAGATGTAAGTTGCGATAGAATCGAGCAAATGTGTACAAATGCTCCGCTACAAAGTATCCACGCCGTACAAATAATGTACCGAAAGGAGTGCGTGTATCTAATTTCGTACAAACCTGTAATCGATTACAACGGTACCAAGCGTATAAAGACCGAGCAGGTCAACGGCAGCGTACACTCTGACACCTTGTAAATCGTTCCTAGGCGCGACGAAAGCAGCAGCATCGCCACCAAGTTCTTTGTAATGATCCCTAACATCGAATCCAAGGGAGAAGAATATATTGTTCCAAATAAACATCTGCATCTTCGCTTCCTCGCCTGGATTTATTGCCATTACATTACCATCTATTACAGCCACTGCTCCTCGAGTTGCAGCAGCGACAAAATCACTGTGTACCTGAATAATTGATTCATGAAATACAGAAATACCATAACAGAAATCTGTTAGTACTGAAGTACAATTATTGCGTTGATCATAGGCATACTTTAAAAATAGCACGTTCTCTAAGCAGTCTTTCGGGTAAATTTTTACGAGGTAGTTCTCTCGTTGTCTGTAACTCCTCGTTCCAGTCTCGAGTTTGCCCTGGGATGTGCTCTTCGTATCCCAATTTAGAAGAGAAAGCTACATGCAAATAAATATATCAAATGATTAAAGTTACTCGTGATGCAACATAATTAACATGATTTTTATAACATGAAACGTACTATCTTCAGCGCGTATTGCATCGATCGTGTGTTCAATTTGAGGCGCGGACCAGGCGTAAAGTTGATAAGGTGTGGCGACTCGTTCGAATGGATGTCTTTGCGTCCTCCGTCTTTGCATAGCAGTGAAACCCCGTTTAAATGCTGGACTGAGCTGATTCAGTAGTTCAATTAAGCTGTGACACAGATGACTCGGGGTCGCCGGTTTCGGATTAAATACTTCTTTTGTCGATTGATTGACGAAGAAACCTCTGGCGCACGCGGTCAAGTAATATTGCTTGTCCTCTAACGTAACCACGTGCAAGTATAATAAATCACCGTGAAGCTTTCTATGACCAGGTGGTGGGTTCCATCCGGATGTTGTTAATACCTGCAATAACACATTCGATGAAACATTCGTGTTAACGATACATTAAATAACCAACAGAAAAGTTTATAGCAATTACTTTTAAACAAGGGGGACATTTTTGTTCTTTGGCTTGCGGTTGTAGAGGTAGTAGTGGCCTATCTTTACAGCCAGGTATAATGTAATCAGGCGGAGTACAATCGACTGAATCTGCTCTGCTCTTTTTCTTCTCGAGGATATCGCCATTGGTAACCACGTTTAGGAACGACAAACTGCTACATTCAACGCCGTTATAAGCATCCGCAGGATCCACGGATTTCAATAAATCTCGAACGTGTCGGACGTGTATACGAGCTTCTCGCATCGTGTACGGTTCTTCCACGACTTTAATCACCGAACCTTCTTTTAGGCCCTCGACATTCTTCAGCTCGGCGAAGTTGTCCAACGTGTTACCGTCGAGCTGAAGGGAGAAACACGTACGGTGACAGGTATCCTCGCGATCCATGAGCAATTGATGGATTTCCTACAAAATAACAATAGAAACGTTAATGTCCATTCTTATATAAAAATTTGAAAGAAATTGTAAAAAGTAAGAATTCTTCTTCTTGATTACCTGAACCAATTCCATACTGGATACTTGAATATCAAAGGGTTCAGCACCTGGACTAACGATCTTAACGGTGAATCCCATATCTTGAATGAAAACAATTTCTTGCTCACTTCCAGCATCTTTATCTCCATCTTCTTTTTCGCTCTTATCATTCTTCTTGTCTTTTGCTTCCTCCTTCTCCTTCTCTTTTTCTGTCTCGCTTCCTTTCTCTTTTGTGGCTTCTACTTCACCCTTCTCGACGACGTTCTTTGCGAGTGTGCTCGTGCTTCCGGTTTCCTCCGCAACTTCCTTCATATCTAAACACGAGAATAAACGGGAGAATTAACTTTCGCTCGATTGTTCGAGTTTGCAGAAAAATTCATTCTTATCCTTAAACAACACATGTCTCGCTTGAAACAATTAACAAATTTACCGAATGATTAATAACAGATAAAACTAAACGTCAAAAAATGCGTGTGATACGGCAATATTTTTCTCGTAAACTTATGTAACATGAATTAGAAACTGTGAAAATATCGCACCGATGGGGAATCGTTCTGACAAACGATTCTCTGTTTCAAACAACATGCAAAAGAGACACATTAACCTCAGCTTTATTAACTTATCTACAAATTTTGCAATTTAAACGTGGTGACACTGGTGTCGAACAAAACGAGTTCTAAAGTATAATTGAACTATATTCTCTATTTCTAGAATTAATTTTAGAATTGGGCAATTTTCAAGAAAACAAGAAAATAGCGAAACAAAACGAAATAATAATAATAATAATAATCTCGAGTCAAGTTTCAACAATGTCGATTCCAGAAACAACAGGAAAAAGAACGTTTTATTTTTATTACAAACGGATAGGTACAAAACAGAGAAATGGGATACTGTGTAAACAAAAGATGCGCGTACGAAATTCAATACTTGTTTTTCTCCCTTCAAAAGACGACCGTTACCCTACGTGTTTCTTCCACAATGACAGGAATATGAATAAGCGACTCCACGGGTTATTTCCATGGAAACGGGGTGCATTTTCGACTAGATACGACGGTGGACATCCGTGGGGCAGCCACTTGCATTCACCAATGCACTTATAAATAAACGGCAATGTAAATAGTCCGCACTCAAATGCCGTACTATTTTTATCGATACCATGTTTGCAATATACATCCATTTCTGGCGTACATCGTTCTTCGACAGTTATATTACTAATTACAATCGGCTACGAAGCTGGCCCGCTTACCAGTGGCCACGGTGATTTCATGTCGTCGGTGGTGTTTCAATGCTCGAGCATATTTCAAAGAATTTACACCTGCGAGACCTTGATCTTTAGCGGCCTTCGTACAAATGCTTCAATAATTCCTGTATATCTTAGAACAAGGTAACGGTAATTGGATAAAATGAAACGTATATATTTGAGATACTAACGTAACGTGATAATAATTCAAATGATACAATTGGGATGATAAAAATTGTCGACTTAAATTTGCAGCAATAATTATAGTTCAATAGATATGTTTTTTACAAAAGGATTGTAAATTACAAGTAATATACAGTGAAGCAAAAATATTGACATAACCAAATAATATTAATTTATGGAATTGAGAATAAAAATTATTGACTTTATTTTGTAACGGTAATTATAATATGGTTTCGTGTAACGATGTGTGAAAACTGAGTGATAACTTGTGTGAACTATAATACATTCTATATTGCGTCGTGTTACATTGGAATTGTAACTTAATACACTTATAAATAACAATGACGATAAATGATTTCTAATGATTTATTTTATTAGAAATAGAAATGAAGTGAATAGTACAAAAATTAGTTGACAAACGAATGAAAAAGGAAATGACAAAAGGCGAATAGTAATAAATAATATTTATTTGCCTCTGTATAATATGCGTATGATAAATGGGTAAACTCGAATTCAAATTCTATTTTAGTGTTCGGTTAGATCGCCTTCGACAGTGATTGGCGCTCGCATTCGACGCGGGAGGCTTTCTATGCACTTAATTATCATTTCCCTTGAACGAATATTGTTATCCCAACAATGATTTTTATATACTGCAGCACAATTTTTATGCACTATACTTCTCTTATGTTATTCATTTTACAAAGAATTAAATCTTTCTCTTTCACTGGAATTAAGGTTAGAATGATCGAAAGTGAATCTAAAATATATCGATACTTGTAAACTATATCGCTAGAAATCTGTGTAATTTTCGTTGTACTTACACTCGACAATTTCACGAGTCATACATTAAAAAACAAAAAAGAAGGTTTAAAATATTTATTATTATGTTAAATAAAGCATGCATTTGAATTAAAATGTTTCTTTGCTTCGAATTTACTGTTCCCTTGTTCACTGTTAGCAGCAAACTTCAAAGCTTACATAATACTAGCTACTTTCGATAGTACCTTAAACGATAACGATTTGAATTAAGATTATTTACAATAAAGATTTGCAAATGGATAGAAATAATAAAAATAAAAGGAAAATTGCATACAGGTCACAGTGTATAATTATAATAATTAATAAAGTAAAACAAAATTTATACGAAGTTATTTATTTATTCATGTCCAATATTCCGTGTCCGTTCGATATTTGTAACGATTATCGATTGACCATCGAGTTATCTTCAATCAAAATTCTATTGATCTTCCCAGGGCGTTCACCCAGAAATATCAAGATCGAAAGAAAACTGAAAGAGAATACATATATAACTACAATATAATAAGCCTTCAACTAGTTAATTCAATTTAAATAATCCTTGATGATAATTCTTAATATTTTATGAAAATTGTATGTACTATAAATAAACATTAACGTAAAACATGCGATAAAATATGCGTTAGTAGGGAGGTCAACGTAGAATTCATATAATAATTAAAGCTTCTTTAAAAAAAATTGTTTTAAATAAAACTGTTTTCTAATTATAATAAAAAAAATCTTAGTATTCACAACGTGTTTTTTATCCATTTGTTATTCTAGTACCGCAATAAAAAAAAAATTCTTATCGTGAAAACTAAATTCTTTCGTTGCATCGTCTTATGAATACATGCATATATTCATATATCTTCAATTCATACTAATTTACCTCGCAAACCAGTTGCTTTATTGCGGCCTTATCGTACAATATTCTACTATTTCATCTCAAAACTGTTCTCCTTTCCCGATCTCTTTGTTATCGGGTAAAAAGATAAGGAACTTAACTATGAAAAGGACCCAAAGATAAGCAGATAAAAAAGCTTTAAAAGAAGTATAAGCTAAAACGATTTCAAGTTTCTTATCTCGCGTAACAGTTTTTCCTACAATTTTATCACATGAAAATTTGAAATAAATCGAAACATGATAAGAAATTCTGAACAAATTTCGAAAAAATACTATTTATTAGTGATATATAATTATACACATTATAGAGTTAACAATTGCAAATACAGGAAATATTTAAATCAAGCCTGTACAGTTTCACAAGCTTCGATACTTCTGTTCTGTTAACCCGTCAACATAACCTATACCCTACGTTTTTCAAAGCTGTAAAATCATAAAAAGAAATAAAATGATTTTTAATTGCGTTTAACTAGGAAAAAGTAAGTCTAAATATCATGCAATTTTTACGATTAAATTAAAAAGATTCGACATTCACAAACATAAAAGGATTCGAGTATTTACCGGTTAAATAAAATCACGCAATAACGCAGCGCGATCTTCCTGACGATAGGCGAGTTAGATACAATCGAAAACATTCGAATCGAGATACAAAAATATCTAATTTGACACCTACAATTCACTCACGTGTGCCAGCAAGGTATAGCATTGACTGTTTGTTTCATCATTTCATATAGAAAACTTGGCAAGTTTCAAAATCATTCATAAGACGAGCATGCGTAAATAAGTTCATAACTGAATCATTAAATCTGAAGATTTGGTATAAGTCAAGACAAACAAGT
>NW_017100209.1:56031-57192 GCF_001263275.1 Habropoda laboriosa | reverse complement strand
TGTATATTTTTCTTGAAAAACACTGTGACCATAAAAAATAACCCTAAAACAAATTTCAATAAAAATTGTTCGTAATATTTGAAAATACCTGTACACTTATTTTTCAATAAGTTTACAAAAATAAAAAAAGTCTATAACACACAATATTTATAGTAAATGTTAAACATATATCGCCTTTTACAAAATTATAAAAGATATTTCAGTGAATTGTCATTTCAGAGTATCAAAACCTACGTAAGACGCAAGGGAACACAACGTCAGAAGGAACACTGATAACCCCTGCTATCGATAATTCTTTGTAATTTACTATTGTTCCTTCAAAACACGTGACCCTTCATAAACCACTGTTGTTCTCACATCACTTAAATTCGATCCTTTTTAACTTTTATTACGTTTTCGTTTCAAAAATTGTTGAACATTTAAACAACTACAATTATCGAAATAAATATTTATAAGTTACAAAAAAAATTATAATTACACGCCACTTATAGTTTCACAAAAGCGTCTCTGAAAATAGTTCTTTTGTTTATCGCACCTAGTAATTTTTGTAAATTATTCAAAGGAATTAAATTTCAAATCAAATATTCTATTAAATAATATATTAACATATTGATTGAGGCTTTTCTAGAATTTCCAATTTCCTCGTTTCTACGCCTATGCGCGTGAGGTCATTAACATGCACGTGTTTGTAACTATGCTTCGGCTCTTTTTTCACGAAAAGGAGCATTCTAAAAGAGGAGCAAATTAACGGAACGAGTTTAGTGTCAATTGACAGTGATGAATAACACGACTTCTAAAAATTTATCGGTCCCTCTCAAATTAACCGTATTTGTTTTCTACCGACCGTTGGACTTTGAAAACGGGCTAAACATGTGCCATCGAATCGTATGATCGTTTTAACATGAAACAAAAAGAGACACAATTGTGCAACATAATTTACATAATTCTCGTTGTTGGCAGATATTATGCACCAACTTCAGGGTTATATCATATAATCCTATATAACAGAAATATGAATACCACTAAACAAAAAATTTCGTTTACCTATAAATTATTAAGATTAGTATCTAAATGTGACAATTAGTCAATACAAATAATTATTTAATCAAAATATCAGTTTCCATTTAATCAAATTTACAGATATAGTGAAAACTATCAGGA
>NW_017100209.1:48973-55988 GCF_001263275.1 Habropoda laboriosa | reverse complement strand
ATAACAAACTGACAATAACGTTTCACTACCCAAGAAAGTATTTAAACACTAAAGGGAGATGTATCGAAACGATTAGTTAAACAGGACAGGTAATATGGTTTCATCATCTGGATAGAAACTAATCACGTGCTTCCAAGGAATGAAATTTCTTTAAAGCACCAACAGTTCAAACAACTCGATAATAATATAAAATCCACACATATACCGATAAGAAAAGGTTAATCGGAAATCACGCATTGATTTCAAGATGCGTCTTCGAAGGAAGAAACACGTCAAACGAAACGTTCGTGAATTCTTGTGCAACTGCTCGTAAAACGAGCGGTAATAATGTCGAGTGAAAGAAAATCACGTACACTCGTGATAAACGGCAGGACAAACGGATGAAATTTCGTCTGCTAGCGGGAATCGTGTCTTCTGCTAGTTTCTCTCTGGTTAAACTCGCGGCTCCCATGATCCCGCGGTACATAGAGATTCGCGCAATTCGCGCGTTACATAACACCGAGGGCCCGGCTTTTGGCCGAGGCGGCATCGTTAAAGCACACATTAAAACGAACAGACACACGGTAACCTGATCGAATCATTACATAACATTATTAGCGGCGGCGTTCAACCACGAGAAACAGGAAAATTGATGGGCGCCTATTATAATATCACCGTGTACTAACCAGTACTGGTACCGTCCTCGTTGCCATTCATCAGAGGGATTTTCATACTCCCATTTTCCGTGGAGGCCTCGATTTGTGCGCCCAATGTCATCTTTCTCTGACAATCCCTTTCGAGGTTTCACACTACTGTTCGTGCCGGCACGTCCTTATTGTTCACAGTAACACGCACGCACACCTCTTTCAAGTTATATCTCGAAACTCCGAGCCGCTTTTCTTTACCGCACGTGCGTTTCGAACGAAGTACAAAGTCTAATGTGTCCGATTGGTCTTCTCGTCTAGCGGCTTATCGAATAAACCTGTCTGATTGGAGATTCTGATCACGTGATCCACCCCTCGTTGCTCTCAGAACGCTTACTATTTGCCGTTGCCGATGTATCAAACGGTACGGTTCCTTTTGAAGTTGGACGTTATTTGAACGTTCTTTGATTGGTAGCAATTGTCGAAGATGGAGACACTCTTGGAACGTAACAAAACGGAATTAAAATTACTAGATGACGGATTTCTAACCTTACGTGCTACTCATTTCAATAAGTAACCGTTCGTACTTTATTTTAATAAAATATTGCAAACCAATAAAGACATATTTCCTGCGAAACGAAAGTAAATTGAAGGAATTAAAAAAACGTTGACATTTTATCAGACGAAACATCGTCAAGCTTTGCAAAAGTAAGGTTAAGCGTCTGAAAGAATGTCGGCAGAAGAACAGTCAGATTTGCGTCTAGGACCTGATCCTAATGTCAGTTATCCGATTCAAGTACAATACTGCGGAAACTGTTCTCTTCCTATTGAGGTAAGAAGGTCCCGAATAATGGGCACCTGACGTTTATACTGAATGACAAATTGTTGACAGTCGGAATTTTTGAAAATTTGATTTCCATTTGTATCACAGTACTGTGAATATTATCCAGAGTATGAAAAATGTAAGCAGTGGCTAGAAAGAAATTTACCAACAGAATTCGAGAAAGTGAAATTAGGTAATTATGCTATTTATGCATAGAATCATGCTATTATTAAATTGTAATATAATTATTTTATTTCAATCTGAATTACATATGAGTAGTAGAAGATAATACTACAGAAGCAGGTGGAGGTGAAGATGAAAAGAAACGACAAAAACGTGGTGGTAAAGGTATGCTTAAGACAAAGAAAAAAGAAGATGTTCCAAAATTAGTAACTGTATCTAGAGCACCCAGAGGAAAAAAGAAATCTGTTACAGTTGTAACTGGTCTCAGCACTTTTGGTAATATACAGTCTTTATATAGATTCAATTTTTTTTAAAGGAATGATTGCTTAATTATTATATTCTTAACTTATTCTTAATTTACAGACATAGATTTAAAAGTAGCTGCAAAATTTTTTGGTAGTAAATTTGCATGTGGATCTAGTGTAACAGGAGATGATGAAATAGTCATTCAAGGAGATGTAAAAGATGATCTATTTGATGTGATTCCAGAAAAATGGCCACAGGTAAACACAATGACTATTGTTTTGAATGATAATGAAAAGTATATTGTCTGCAATACTCAATACATTTTCAGATTGATGAAGATTCCATAGATGACCTTGGAGATCAGAAAAGATAATGGACCAACTAAAATTTCACTTGCACAATTCTATTTAACATTATACTATTTCCATTTCTGTTTATTATAAATAAAATGTACATAACGTATATAAAATGTTTTTAAAAAGTTTATAAAGTTAAAGCAATGAAAATGTTACCCATCTTTCTCATCTTGCTCATCTTCACCTAAGTAATTTGTTATTACTTGAAGTAAAGATTCTACCTCTTCATCATTCAAACGATCTTCACTATCTTCTACAATCTATAAAAATATAATAATACATATTTAACTTTAAATATTGTGATTTTATCTATTATATATTTCACATAATTACCAGTTGTATTTCAAGAGGTGTCTTAGGACACACATTTAAAAGAGTTAATTTTTCACACTTTGTTAACTTAAAAGGTTCCATTGCTTTTAGAAAGCTCCTAATTTTTTCAGGTGTCTGTCTTTTACAAGGAGTCTCTTCTAAATATCTTATAGTTTGATATGTTATAGTTGCCAATTGATTTTGCTTCATTTTTTGTTTTTTATTTGCTTTTATATTTTGTAGAATGTCTAAAACTTCATAATTGCTCAAGTATGCAGAACATTCCTTGATCCTAAAATAAAATTTGTTCAAAGAATTTCAATAACTTTTTACTAAAATAATTGCCAATTCAATAAAAGAATGACTACTTACACTTCCATAACGAACTGTAATATCAAATTTAATTATACTATTTGTTTATATGTTCAATAAAATACATGACAAATATGTAAGGTTATGTACTCATATTTATTAACACTTTTTGTATTCAAAGCAGCACAGAAGTTTATTAAATTGTTAACTATTATAATGTTCAATACTAAAATTCGCAACAAATAATGTCTGTAATACAACTATTTATGTCTAAAACCAACTATCGATTAACGAATCCTACGATTTAGAGGGCGCACGGTTACTAAAATACACGGAATACGCAAAGCATAAGATTTGAATTTAGCGCTTAATTATCATCAATGATAATTCTATGTGATATGCAATTTGCATACAATTTTCGTCTCATATATAATAATTCTGAACTTGTTTAAAATCAATTTTCGAAGGTAGGAAATTAATTTTTTAATGCAACAGCAGCACAATAATTACTTAAAGTACTTTTGATAATTGTAACAGAAATTTAATACATAATTTCATAACTATAAATCTTACTTTTCAAAGACAATGGACAAAGAATTCTTGCTTTAATTCATAAATGAATAATTAATCAATTCATTTTGTTCTCGACGTTGCATTGAAATTTCTTAATTGCTGAGTTTTGAAATCGATTGAGAAGCCATTGAAACAATACGTATATGTATTCATTATAATCACATTTACAGAATAGTAGGATGTCTAAATATATGAAGATAACCTGGTCTATTTTATTCAACGTATGTGCGTATACATGATACACGCTCTACGGTCCACAGCTGACTGTAGTTACATTTTAGTTCCTGCAAGGCTGTAGATTGGTGAGTTGTAGCCCCGTTGAATTACACCCATAGTTATATAAATAGAAAATACCACATGCAAATTACATTTATAGTTTTATTGATTGGATAGTATTGTTTAACGTATTCTAATCATTTCGAAAAATATTTTGAAGAGAAATAAGAATATTTTTAGAATTACTTCTTTCTCATCTAAATCATTGGTCATTTTACTTACCCTTCTGTGTACAATAGTATTCTAAACAAATGTAACATAAATTACAATTGATTTATTATTGTACACTAAAAAATATATTATGAGATTTTATTACGAAAAATCCTTGAATTATCTTATTTCATTTTCAATTATTATTTTTGTATTCCAAGCCAACAACCTTAACATTTACATCATCTTTAATTGAAATAGACTTAAAGCTCCATTTATTATTAGCATCGGTATAGCACAAATTAGAAGTTTTGTTTTTATTTGAAATGATTATTTTTCAATTCATTCGAAACCTATTAGAAATAAAATAGCGAAAAACATCGTTAACAGTGTGTAACGCAATACGCGAAGCTTCACATTTATTTCTGACTAAATTCGGAGAAATTTTAGGTTACGGGCCTTGAGCGTCATAGTCACATACCTATGAACGTTAACACGACCTCTGTGCGCGATCGTCTGACATTTTGCGACGGCAACTGTACAACTGAGTCTGTACTCCGTCGTGTTTTGTATTTTCGAATATACTCTGCCGTCAGTGTGGTGATACGACTTAATGATCGATGTGATTCATAAGGCTGGGCAAAATGTAGACCGACGTCGTTCCAGTTCTCAAAGGCATCGTCGGAAAAGAGCAAAGATACCGCACGAAAATCTCACGAACTGCAACTTTTCTTACAACGCGTATCGATCTCTCCGCAGGCAATGCATCTTCCTTGCCTATCGTGCTATGTTTGTAAACTGTTGACCTTGCCTGTAGAAGATCGGTGAAACATCCTCGATCGCCGAAAAATCGTAATCAAGAATGGAAATTATCGGCGACTACGAATACAACACGAAAGATCTGATCGGCCACGGCGCATTCGCCGTGGTCTTCAGAGGTAGACATCGTAAAGTGAGTGCTTATGTTTTTCTTCGATCACCAGAAACGTGATCATCGATGGAATTGTAAAAATAATAGAACAAACGTCTGTTACATCAATTACGTGTATTTCGTTTTTTTTCTAGAAACCAAATTTCGTAGTGGCAATCAAAAGTATCACGAAAAAAAGTCTGGCGAAATCGCAGAATCTGCTTGGAAAAGAAATCAAGATTCTGAAGGTTTGTTGTTGCGTTTTTCCATATCTATATTTATATTTTAAAAAGGAAAATGTTTGCCTTATATTTAGTGTTTTCTTTTGGCTTACATTTTAAAAATATTGCCTTTACTTAACTCATAAAACAGTATGACCTTTGTTCCATGTGGTTCAACTAAAATAATGAATTGTATAAATATATTGTTTACCTTATGCTTTCTAAATTAATTATCAAGAGAAGTGTAATATTCACTATTAGAAAATTTGAATATCTAAAAATAATAATTGTTCCTTTTAATAAAGAATCATTTACATTTCATTTATATGGTTGACAAAGGATTTATATGTTCTTTATTTCAATAACAAATGCATAATGAGTTTGTTTGTTGACTAAACCATTATGTTTTAGGAACTAACAGAATTACATCATGAAAATGTTGTTGCATTATTGGATTGCAAGGTTAGTACAATAGTGATTAATGTAAATCTCACATTAGTAAGCATTAAATATTTTCAGCTTGCTTACAAAAATTATATAATACTATTTATATTGATATAATTGCAAATTTGTTGTTTAGGAGTCTAATCATAATGTCTTCCTGGTTATGGAGTATTGTAATGGTGGGGATTTAGCAGATTATTTAAGTGGTATGTCTTTTATAAAAATTTTCTTATTATTTGTTATCTAATAAGCTCAAACTAAGGGTCAATTGTACTGATTCTATTATTTCATTTTCCATTGCTCCTATTAGCAAAAGGCACTCTTTCTGAAGATACTATCAGAGTGTTTTTAAAGCAATTAGCGGGTGCAATGAAAGCACTACATGCCAAAGGTGTAGTTCACAGAGATCTTAAACCACAAAATATTTTACTCAGTCATAATTGTGGGAAAGCTTGTCCACAGCCACATCAAATAACATTAAAAATTGGTATGTATTTATCAGTAGCTTAGTGTTTTTAATTCAGGTCTATACAATGTATTACTTATGCTTTTTTGAAAAAATTTTAAATTTATTTAAATTTAATGTACATGTAAAAGCTAAAATTTTTAGAGTGTATTTTTTATGTTCCAGCGGATTTTGGTTTCGCTAGGTTCCTGCAAGATGGTGTAATGGCTGCTACATTGTGTGGTTCACCAATGTATATGGCACCAGAAGTTATAATGTCACTTCAATATGATGCAAAAGCAGATCTCTGGTCTTTAGGAACAATAGTCTTTCAGTGTCTTACTGGGAAAGCTCCATTTCAAGCTCACACACCACAAGCTTTAAAATTATTTTATGAGAAAAATGCAAATCTCGGACCTAAGTATGTTAAAGTATACGTATGCCTTTTTGATCAAAACAGCAGATTATGTTAATTTGTTTTCGCTACGTTTTAATCGCTTTCTTTTTAGAATTCCTCCTGGAACTTCACCTGAATTATCGGATCTTTTAATGGGTCTATTAAGACGTAACGCTAGAGATCGTATGCCTTTTGATGAATTTTTTGGGCATCCATTCCTTCAAGGCTCCATGGTAATTCAAGAAGGAGCTACAGCTGTTACAAGATCAGAACCAGAAACAGCCAGTCCGTGTTCTAGTCCTGAAGATGACTTTGTGCTTGTGCCAAGTGATCTCAGCAGTGACACAGACAATAATCTTAACACACAACAAGTAAAGTAAGTAATTTGATATTTTACAGTGCACCTTCATTTATTACGTTCGTAATATTTTTATTATTTGAGTAGGTATATCAAACAAACTAGTAGAGAGGCAGTGAGTCCACCACGACCATGCTTCCTTCCTATTTCGGAACCGATTCCGGTTCCATCTCAAAGAAGCATTGCACAACCATCATCTCCCTCTACTAATACAAGATCAGGAAGTAGTGTTGTTCCCCGCTCACAACCTATTAGTATGAAACGCAGTGTGGATACTCATAGAAGTCATGCTCCTGATATTGGCTCCCTTAGTCCACCTAGTGTTCAGTTTGCTATTGGTACACCACCTAGTAGAAGGTATGCAAATGACATCGTTATATATAATT
>NW_017100209.1:43410-45786 GCF_001263275.1 Habropoda laboriosa | reverse complement strand
ATTTTATAAATAATGTTACTTAATTGGGGTAATTTTCAGATTAAGTGAAACACCACCGCCGCCGAATACATGGCAAGTCAGTCCTGTTGCAAGGCATTCACATACTTCTAGTGGAACGTCACCATTACGGCGTTCCACTGGGAATAATAGTGCATCCTCGCCATTGTTAACAGGACCACTAGCAGTATTGGGTTCTCCTACGTCGAGAGCATTTCAGGATAATAACAACACGTTGAGGCACTCGCCGGTTATTCCTTTTGGTACTAGGGCTGTTACCCTTCCTGAAATATCTGGTATGGAATTCATATTATTCCTAACTTGTATTTTTCATTTGAACAAATGAAAAATTATCGAATGGCAATTTGTTTTATGTTACTTTATATCAAATTTACAGAGGCAGGTAGTTTCCAAAATCTTCTGCCAGAAGCGAATTCTACAATAACAGATGAACGTCCATTAACGTTCATCGCACCTGAACTCCCAGAGGAAACGCTTTTGGAACGAGAACACAACGAAATATTAGCGAAGTTAAACTTTGTTGTTGCACTGTGCGATTGTGTGTGTGAAGTAGCAAGAACAAGAGCAGGTCCCTTGGGGGCGCCATTGGGCGGTATTGAACAAGCAAGTAATGCTGCAACGAGAAGAAGAGCTGAACAAGTAATTCTACTTGTTCGAGCTCTTCAGTGGCTCAGTTCTGGATTAAGTCTTGCAACTCAACAACTCAAGGCTGGTAGGTTACAACCAACGGCCAACGTTAAAGAAGGTAAATTGTAATGTATTAATGCAGACCACAATCGTGAACGATTGATATACATTAAATTCAACGTTATCAAAATTTGATTATATTTCAGTTGTGAATACAATGAATGAAAAATTCAGAATGTGCCTCACAGAATGCAAACAGCTCAATAGCGCAGGACTTCTTCATCAGACAGGCGCTACTGCGGACAAAATGCTCTATAACCATGCCATTCATATGGTAAGTATATAGTTAACTTATTTTTTTTATGCATAAAATAAGTGTATACATGTATTCCTGAGTAATTCTTTTTTTCTAACAGTGTCAGTCAGCAGCACTCGACGAATTATTCGGTAATCCTGCAGAATGTTTCCAACGATATCATACAGCGCAGATATTGCTGCATTCTCTGTCACAACATGTCAGTCACAGTCCAGATAGAGCTCTCCTTATTAAATGTAATTCATTTTTATTTAACAAATGCATTATCCTTGGTGCAAAACTATATTCCTATTCTGGACATATTATTTAAAATATTATGCTATTAAAATTTTCTTTACATTTCAGATAAAGACGCTGTTGAAAAACGCTTGTACGTACTTCAACAACAAGGTTACATTTATGCAACCGATCCTACATAGCGCTTGTGAAAAATGGCAGCAGAGTGCAGCGACCCGCCCAAACCTGTATCGTACTTGATACCTCTTTTCTGTAAGATATTCTGCCCTATTCTGTATAAAAACTGTTAATTCATTGATCATTACAATCACGCTACAAAGGTGACATTGTAGAAAGAAGCAAATATAAAATAACGTATATAGTAAAGTTTGTTAGATCTACACAGAATAGGGTAGACTACTCCATGGAAGAGTACGAAAGTGATTTTTTTTGTTGATTAACTAACCTTTATTTCATATCAAACAATAAACATGTGTATATTAATAGCATTGTGCGTTCAATGCAGGACACATTTTTTATTAAATAATGGTGATACAATAACTGTAAAAAAAGCGCCAAGGATTGTTTTCTTTAGGTAATCTACATTAATATTGTTTGCTACAGAGGTATCATCAGGTATGTTATTCCTTTTTTTCTTCTGGAGCAGGTTCTATGCTTGGTTTGTTATCCCTGTAAATGACATAATTGAGTGCTGTAGCAAGTGAAGTCCATGCTACATATGGAATCATCAAACAGCCGGCAAGTGGATTCACATTGTAAAATGCCACACCCACTGCTACAGTGCTTCCCCATAATAAAACAATTTCATACAAAGCCTAAAAGCATAAGAGCAAGTGATTAGGAATGTAATTAAAAGGAGGTGACATGTTTATTTCTATCAAAATACCCATTTTATCTTGTGCATTCCAAAGAATATTGGTGTCCAAGACCAATTTAGTAGTAAATTAGTTCCGTAAATAGAAAGTGGTATTATTGCCTCTTTAAAACCACCACCATCTCTCCATACTAAATATGAAGAATACCCCATTGTGCAATACAGAGTTGACCATATTGGAGCAAATGCCCACTTTGGTGGAGTCCAAATTGGTTTCTTTAAAGACTGTTAAATATTACCCGAAAAATTTATTATTTTATAAAAACTAACTTTATTTTAAAGTAACTCCAATGTAACTAATTAA
>NW_017100209.1:0-43203 GCF_001263275.1 Habropoda laboriosa | reverse complement strand
TATACTTCATTTTTCATTATATATAAATTATTTACATTTTTACTAATACTGTTATATGTTAATAATATACTACACAAATTCTATGCGTTTATTCTATTTCATAACATTTTTTTCTGTAAGTTAAATTTATCGACTAAAATTGTTAGACGTCATGTTACACCACTGGATTTGAACAGGTTTAACAATTAATCGATACAATTACCTCATACCAGGGTGTAAGACTTTTCCTAGTAATATAGCTTCCAGCCCAGCCTCCGATATTTGGATGAATAATAGCTACCACAAATGGCCAAGATATTTTTTCAGGCATTTTACTTAGAAGAAAATTATTTTATTATTCTTAGTGATGACTTATGGAATGTCGATAGTAGAAGGTACGCACGAGAAAGTATGACACGACATATTACGACTAACGTTTTTCCAGTGGTGTACCCACTTTAAAGGAGAAATACTACATATATAAGTACACTTACACATTTTTACTTGTGTATCCGTTATCTACGCTAGTAATAATGGCTAACATAACTTGCAACGTCAAATGCTTATGGAATGCAACAGTTAATAATTGCAGATTTACGATTATATCAGTTATATATAAATTAGAAAAAAATCATTGGTGTAGTAAATACAAAAATTAATTCATAATGGATCGAAAATTTAAAATATTTAGAAGTAGATTACTATAAGTTTTATTAAATTTGAAATATTTTTTGCCATCTCCTTCGTTAAAAAAATAACAAGTTAACATTAATCAAATTGTTTAAAAATATAGATTTGTAATACTGCACATTTTTAAGTATAAGAGATTTGTTTTCATTCTGTTAATGTTTTACACCTTTTCATGCTAGTAGAAAAACGACCTCAAACATATATATATATATGCATACGTATTATTGGAAAGTTATTTTATTTAATATTAGGCGAGTGATATTGTTTTTATTTACACATATAATTTAATAAATACATTAAGAACAAATAAGATTTATATTACATAAATTTTCGAGGTGTCATGCATAATAATTATAATGACTATTAGCAGCAAAGGGAGTACTGAATATACGGATGTGTGCGTTAATATACGTTATTCTAATCAAATTATCATAACGGTACATATATATACACACACACATGTATGTACAACTATGTAAATGTAATTTTATACGTGAAACCGTTATGTTTCACTTTTTTTTTAGTATAAGATACAATTATTTTTTAGTATGAGATACAATTATGTTATGAGGCAATAAAAATTTGTTTAAACAGCGCTGATACTTCTGAAACTTAAATTTCAATTTCAATATAAATTTGCATGTCAACAACTATAAAAAATAAGTTACTACAAGATCACCTACTTCGAAATTAGAAAATAGAAACATTTTTTAATAAATTTTTACATAAGTTTAGTGTTTCTGAATATATTAATAAACTTTAAAATCATAAAACTTTAAATCATAATTATGTTTGAATCGTATCTGAGATTATCAAATATATGATTACATTTATTTCAATTTAAAATTCAAAACAAAATTAATAATAAACACGTATAGTTTTAGTATATCGTGTTAGTATCTATAATAATAAATATCGGGTAGTATAGGTAAGAAGTGCAAAATATTTGTCGAGGTAAGAAGAGGAATATAAAAGGAATATTTTCGAAGAATTCGTTCCTACATCAGGACAAGCTAATACCCGTCAATTAATCTTGTGCTTGACGACGGTTGTAAAAAGACGTCAATACATGGAGGAAAGAATTTTACAACAGTTCATCTATGTCTGGTATAAGTTGTAATCTGTATTCCTCAATCCAGAATTGATATATCTACGCTATTTGTGTTTTTGTCTTAATTTTAACCTTTTTTTCCCTGTCATTTTTGTTTTCCACATTAATGGAGTGTTTACTTTGTATCGCATTCATTTCTTTCTTATCATACCTGCCTCACTAAAAAAATCTCACTAATTATGTTTTATTTACTTTTTTGAGCTTTCACATCTTTTTCTCCATTTACTTCTTTCTTACGTTCAGATTTTGACGCGAAAACACCAGGAAAATGATATCTTACTCGCTCTCTTAGTTTCTGACGAATTACCATTATAGTTGTTATTGTATTACCTAGGAACAGTACCAAGAACATGCCACTAAGGACTGAAACGTGCCACGTAGCTTCTGGATGAAATGTTAACGCGTACAATACGTATGCATTGTACAATTGAAATATGTATCCAACAAATAGGAATGGCAACAAAAACGATAGACCACGCCACATCCACGAATGAAAACCTTCTATGGTAATATCCATATTATGTCTTTCACCTAGTGCTTTTAAGCGGTATAAAACACCTCGTTGATAACAGAACTGCAGAGACTGTACCACACCTACAATTAAAAAATACTTTATTCTGTTGCAAAAAAAGAAATTGCTACAAAATTCGTCTGAATTTAATAATAACTTACTGATATATACATTGAACCACATAAATTGTTGTCTAAATGCATACCATGGCCCTGTATTAGGCCACACTAATAAAAGACCTGATACTACAGTTGAAAGAAAATGATGAAATCTCCACCAACCTTTGATTCTTGAACCATTTACTTTTAATATACTTTCCCTTATTGTTAATGTACAATAATACCAGACTAAAAGGAACATAAAACTAAGTTCCAGAGTTCTACAACATACATTAACATAAGAAATTGTTTTCAACAGACCATTTTATGTTTTAATACAAAGAAACTAATATATTACCTGATATTGGTTACTAAGTTTACTACAGATAAAATAAAACCAATTACAGAAAGGACTAATTTAAACTTTTCATATTCATCTTTATACTTGAATCTGAAAGATAAATGAATTAATTAAGTGTAATTTCTGTTTAGAAACATTACTACTATACTAACATTTACACATACTTATCACTTTTGTTTAATATGGAAACATTAACATTGCCTAAAATAATTTGAAGGTATATGCCATTTGGCTTTGGTAAAATCTGTTCCATTTCATGTAATTGCTGCTCCCTTTTCGTCATTTCTTTGTCTAACCTTTTTCGTGCTTCGCTTGCATCTAACCTGAGGTTACACAAACATCATATTCAATTATTCAAGATGACAAAAGTACAGCTCGTGTGTGTGTGTGTGTGTGTTAGAATGAATCACTTACTGTTTGAGAGATTTTGATATTATACCCATCCTGTACTTTTGGTGAGAAATTCCCTTCAAACATTTTGATTGAAGTTCTCCTATATTCTCTAACTTTGCGAGATATTCTTTGTTCACTGCCTGTTAACAATAGTAAAATATTGTCACTGTTTAAACGTTTCACAGTATTTAAAGCTACTTGTACAATATGGGAATACTGTTTGTTCACAAGAAACTAAGTAAATAATAGACAAAAAAAAAAGAATGAAGAACTTTCAGGTGTTTATAAAGATGTGTTTGAGAAAAAAATATTTAAATTTAGCAGTGTATTACATAGAAAATTTGTTATACGCCGGTTTCGAGTATGGATAAATAAAAAATACACTTAACCTCACAGAAAATGGTCCAACGTGTTAATCTCTGACAACATCAGTACCCAGGATTAACAAAAAATTATCTTACTTCTAATTCCTTGTAATCTTGTGTTAGGTCGTTCCAGTCTTTTAAACAGGATTCAACATCGGTATCCATCGTAGAAAAAACAGGGACAATGGCCAACACTCACTAAAAATTCAGATACACTATGGTTTGCCGTGTTCCTATAGTCAAGCACTTCCTCGTGCATCTAGCGACAGAGTGCTCTAAAAGTCGTCTTTAAATTATCGCGATCTTCAAACTCGACGTATGATAAGAATGTATGAAAAAAAAAAACTACAAAAACAATTGTACTTTGCAACATTATTTAATATTAGTTTAATTTGAAATTTAAATTTGAGTTATAAAGTTCGTTTAAATTAAACATATATTTCAAACAATAGAACGAGGAAGAAATTTTAATATTAAACACGTAACGATAAAACATTTGTAATTCTTCTTTCTAAATCAATTTATTCAATTATATCTGAAAGCTCGGTAAATAAATTATTCTATATTTATACATTGAGAATAAAAATTGTCATAAATAATTATAAATATCATCATTAAGCAAGACGAAATATATTTGATATATTTCTCAATAAAGCTAGATAAAATAATATTACACAACTTATATAATTCAAACGATAACATCCCATTACTACTTCCCTTAGATATAACAACACATTTTACTTCTGTCGTTTAAGGGTTTCGTAACATTGTTAAATAATTCTCAATTCGTTTTAACGTTCCGTTTTAATTAAAAGCTAATACCAATGGAATAAATTAACGAAAGAAGTTAGAAAATTAATTATTAGAAGAAATTAATTATTCTTAATGTACACACTTTGTACATTTTGTCAATCTGGAATGAGTCATTATAATAAAGGACAGGCGTAATTCTACTAGTAGAAAATTTCCAGTAATTATTCGATGTCGTAAGTGTTTAGCGTTATCCACGCTATGTATCTATGCTTTCAGCATCGTGACTTGCAGTTCTTAATTTAAATACTTGCTCTCGAATTTCTCGACTGTTCGTATTCATCACAGGTCAACATAGGTCGGTTTACTATGCATGTAAACTATCGGTGGAATCACCATTTCCGAACGGTACAATACAGCCAGCCAATCTAACCCGCGTTCTGTCCTGTCGTGTCGTTCAACACGCGAATTTTTTCACGGTCGTTGACCAGACAGCTCCACCGATCTGCGAAGACAAAAGTGCTTTGCATTCCCTGTTAAACATGTCCCTTTATATTCAATCGTCGCACTCCATTTCGTTCACCGTCGATCTTCTGACCCAATGCGAGGAAAACTTCACCTGCATCGTGTCGTTTCTTCTTTCTCCTTTGAATGTATAATCACGGATAATACACGGTTTTCTCCAGAGATGCGAAAACAGTTTCAGAGATTAGCTTGAAAAAGAGAAAAACACAAGAATCGGTGTTAAAGAAGGAAGAAAAAAATGGTAATAAATAAACCTGTACCACCAATAAAAAATCGTATAAAATTTTCAGTAGAAAATTATTGAGATTCGTCAGTTGTATTCGAACTCGTTGATTATTTTAATCGATGAAAATTTCTATCGAATGCGTGACACGTGATTATAAAGAAAGAAGATTTTGATATGAATCTAGCATACGAAATGCGCCAGTAGAGTTTCTTTTGTAACGAATAACAAATAAAAACTATGCTGGTAGTTGCGAGAGCATCGTTTAAAATAAGATTAACTTTAAACGCCTTGTTTTTATCAATGGTGATTCTTTACAGCGTGACGATTTTACTGTGCTATTCAAAAGCAGATATATTCTGTCCCGATGGGAGGTGTCGGCTGCATTATTTATAAACGCTATCCCCTTGTTCAAAGTCTTCTGGCTTCATTCAACTTTGCAAGAACAGTATCTTCTTTCCTTATCTATGCAAATTACACATTTTTTTATGTTCTTAGATGTATCATAAGTTAATACGGCAAGTCTAAAGAAATGTTAAGTGATAAAAGTGATACATACTGTCAAATGTCCACAATAGTCAGGTTCTTGGATATCTTTTAGAAGAGAAAGGCCGTTCAACTATAGACATCACAATTAGTATAGATTATTAATTCAAAATATTAACTATTGAATGGATACTTTTCTGAAATGCACTCTGTGAAATATTTCTCTGTTAAGAAAACTATTAATTCATAGATCTTATGAAAATGCTACAGTACAGAATTTATACAACTCTTTTTCTCACACTTTTAAACAATACACGTTAAAAACGAATATTACACAACAATTGTTGTTGCTCGTAAAATAAATGTAATACCATTATAATGGTGCATACGTTTGAACGAAATTTTATACAGCTCATAATCCTTTATTCCTGGAATCTCGCACGTGGTCCCCACTCCATGTAAGAAGTTTCAACAGGAGATTTAAATATCTTCGAAACTGTTAAACAGTGTGCAGTGGTCGGGCGTCATGGACTCGGTATAACCACGATCAGACCGTGAGAAAGTATCTGAGCTTGCGAACAATTAAAAAAAGTCGAGCAATGAGTTACGGCGCCGTTCAAACCACTCCTGTGATTTCGTTGTTTACATGTTCTCTTATAATTTTATCCAACGAATTTCTATAAAAAGAAACGATAAACTCAACAGCCGTGGAAAGTAAAATAGTTACGGAAACAGTTCTACGAGTACAACGATTCAAGTTCCGAAAAGGAAAAAAAAAAAATCATTTTTATGAAGACAGCGAAAGTGAATTTTGTAAACAGTGAGACGAAGTATCAGTTAGTGTTGCATACTTAGAAATATCGTCAGATAATAAGTACAAGACAATTTTATCTATCTATGTTATCTCAACAAATTGTTAATTTTCCGTAATCGCGTATCGTAAGAATTATCGTCTCAATTATTCAATTAAATTCAATTGACACGCATAAAAGTGACAAGAACTTGAAGAAAAAAACGAGATACAGCAACACGTTCTCGGTTTGCCTTACCAGCACCAGCAGCGTCTCGAGACGTCGTGGAATGGTAATCGACTTGAAACAGCACACGCAATGTGTATCGCGTGAAATAATTGCGAATAATTATCGAAATAACAACAAGGCGACCCCGGTGAAATATTACGAGTAGTAATTTACGTTAATTGCTCGTAATTATGTTAATCTCGACGCCACAGTAATCGGTAGGAAAATAAGAACGCAGTGAATGACGATGCGAAGGAATTTCTCGTGAAAGAAAGTGGAAACCTGCAGCGGACGGGTAAACGGCTTCTAGATAACGGCATAGTAAACGGTATTCGATCTTCTTCGTCTTCTTCTTCTTCACGTGTGTACCAGTGTTCTGCAATCGGTGTACAACTTCAACATTTTCCATTTTTTCATAATACAATACTTCCCTTTACTGTGACTGCTACTTCCGGTTTGCCAGCCGGAAACCGCAGTAATTGTTGCGGGTACATACAGAGAATACCCCGTGGCGGTTGGTTCGTTTGCTTTTTTCTTTTTTCTCATGCAGCGATCGTAGAGAAAGATTTTTACCATCACGCACCGAACTGTCACCGGTAAGCCGTAATCAAACGAATGTTATCAAGCATGACACCAGAAAAAGAAAACAGGAGCTCCCTTAGAGGTATCAAACAGTTAGCTTTTCGATGAAGTCACGTCGGGGTGTCGGTTTAGAAGAAAAAACGATTCGTCTGCAAAACGACCAAGTTTCAAATTTGACACGAACCTTTTTGTAATCAGTGTTCATCAGGTATCCAGTATTCGCCGTTCGTACTCACATTAACCGTAAAGATAAAGGGCCTATCCAGTTAACGCGATGAATACGAGAATGAATGTTGCGCATGTTTTGAAAAGCGGCAAATCGATAAGCCTTCGCAACGGTGTCTCCCCGTTGAAATACTGCGTACCGGGTTGTGGTTACGCAGGTGCGTCGCCGGCATCGAGAATCGATGATCTGTCCGATATCTCGAAATCTACAGATGGCGCTTGTCGATCGAAGATCGAAATCGCGGAGAAATCGCGCGAGAGAAATTATGGCACCGCAGCGACCGCAACGACGGAAAATATTATTGTACAGGAGGCACCTGAACCGCGAGGAATTCCTTTATTCGGAACGCTTTTCTCCTTCATACTTTCCGGCGGTCCGAAAAAGCAACACGAGTACGTCGACAGAAGGCACAAAGAGTTGGGTCCAGTTTACAGGGAACGTCTAGGACCGGTGACGGCGGTTTTCGTAAACTCACCCCACGAATTCCGTAGAATCTTTCGACTGGAAGGACCGGCACCGAAACACTACATACCGGAAGCTTGGACTTTGTACAACGAGATACGGAAATGTCGTCGTGGTTTATTGTTCATGTACAGTGCCTTAACCGTTTTTTTTTCTACTCTTTTGAAAAATATTCACGTCATGTTACGAGTGAAGTGGATTAGAATCTTTCTATTTTAATTCTAGAACGTATCTTTGTGTTCCTCGACAGGAACGGCGACGAATGGATACACTTTCGTAAGATTTTAAATAAAGTGATGTTGATACCGGATCCGACGAATCTAATGGCTGGACCGTGTCAAGAGGTCGCTGAGGGACTTCGAGAGAAATGGCAAATGCAAATTAAGACTGGCTCTATTATAACAAATTTACACGTTCAACTTTATCAATGGTCTATAGAAGGTAAAAATGAATAATAATTTCGAAATTGAAAGGTGTATGGACGAAAAATCGAGAAATAATTTCTGTTAAATAGCAATGGTGGCGACATTAATGGGATCGTGTTGGCCCTCTCACAGACAACAGTTGTCTCGTGATTTCAAGAAATTAGCGGAAACTTTACACAAGATATTCGAATACTCAGCTAAATTATCCATAATACCAGCTAACGTGGCGATGAATTTCCGTTTACCACTTTGGAGGAAATTCGTTGAATGCGCTGATACAGCATTCGAAATCGTTCGAAATCTGGTACCGGAAATGACACGTTTAGGTGGCGACGGTCTATTAAAAAAAATGATCGACGAAGGAATACGAGACGAAGATGCGATTTGCATCGTAACCGATTTTATTTTAGCTGCTGGCGATACGGTGAATGAATTGCAAATATTCCATCGGGAAAATAAAGATTTATATTTTGAAATTTTCATGAAAAATTTGAACTTGGATCATTTGAAATGAAATTTAAAATCTAAAATAATTCATATTAAATGAAAAATTCAGAAATAAACACTTGGAAGGTCGTTTTCGTTTAAATTTATCCATATACTTTATGCTCAGACAGCGACTACTTTGCAATGGATACTACTACTGTTGTGCAATCATCCCGAGAGGCAAGAGGAATTATATAAACACTTAAAGGATATTCCTCAGAAAGAATTATTACGTGAACCACTGTTAAAAGGCGTCATTAAAGAGTCGCTTCGATTATATCCTACAGCTCCATTCATATCTCGATATTTACCAGAAGATAGCGCGATCGGTAATTACTTTGTGCCAAAAGGGGTAAATGAATTTATTACTATGCCAACCACAAAAAATATCTCAATGAACAACTAGAAAAATATTAAAAAACGTATGTGACATTTTGTTATAGGAATTACTCGTGTTATCAGTTTATTCGAGCGGTCGTGATACTGCGAACTTTTCACAACCGAATGAGTTCCTTCCGGAAAGATGGATTAGAACGGAAAAGGGCACTTATCAAGGAGTGATACATCCACATGCAAGCCTACCGTTCGCTTTAGGCGCCAGAAGCTGCATCGGTCGAAAACTTGCGGAAATACAAATATCGCTTGCATTGGCAGAGGTATACAAACAATAAAAAGTAAAAGTAACGTGTATTATATAAGAATTAATATATTTACAAATTTTTACGTTAAAAATTGCAGCTAGTTAAGTCGTTCAAGATAGAATGCATAAATAAGGACAAGGTAAAATTAATTTTGCATCTGATTTCTGTTCCATCTGAATCGATGCAGTTAAAACTAACGGAAAGAAATTAGCGAGCGATGTAACAAAGAAAAGTGAAATATTACGCAAAGACAGGAAAGTACATTTTTATCATTCGCGTTTTTTATTCGTTTGTTTCATCGAAGCAATAATATCTTATCCGTATACATTTATATCGAATAAACTAAATCCAAATACTTTCGCTATATATGTATATGTACAATTATTAGCATTTAAATGTATATCATTAATCAAACGACACCTACAAATTGTATAATCATTAATATACATCAATTCCATGTTTTAAAATATATTCACAATAAGCATGATTAGAGTACATATATGAATAAAATATCTTATCATATAAAAATTTCATTAAGTGCTTCCTACTTAGGGAATGCCGGCTAAATGATCGAACATTCGCTTACGTTACGCCGCTATTAAATATCACAATCATAAAGAATGAATTCATCGTTAACGTTGGCACAAAACATTGTTAATGATTTCCTTCATATCATCCAGAAACTCGTGAAAGTTTCCGCTGGTAGAAAAATCCTGAAATGCCTGGACTCTTTCAGACCTTGTCATCGAGGCTGTGAGAAAACTTTTCACGCAGCAGGATTTCAGTTCATGGCAAGAATTTGCTTTCGCCCAGTTCCAAGCCCTGCTGAAATTCTTGTAATTCAACTTAGAGATGGAACTTTCTGTTAGAATATCCGATATGTCAGCCATAAGGAATTTGTCAGCCAACAGCACAGCATCCAACAAAGACTCGATGGTTCTGGTTTCAAATGTCGCTCCATTTGCGGCTAATAACAATGTGTTAAGACCTTCCTTTGACGTATTTCGTAGTTTAACGCGTTTCTTTCCCGACTCCGAAAAGTTTCCCTCGAGCATGGCAGAAAAGGCGTCTGACTTCTGACATAACGTTTGCCTACAAGCGTCAACGGTCGTACCATCGTCTAGTTCGAATGTCACTGTTGCAGGTTTCGGATGATTATCGTATACTCTTGGAAAATCAGTCGAAGCTGTATCTGTAATTTGACACTTTTCCATGATCTCAGGTTGAATTTCCAGCGTATTCGCTAGTCGACAGATCGACCAAATAGCATTCTCATAAAGAGTGTGTTGTTGATCGGAAAGAACGTTAAATATTAATCGAAGACCGCCGTGATTGTTTAGCAGTGATTTAAGAATGTATCGTGATTTAATTAGGAATGGTATCGAAACTGCGATAACTTGTTTGTGAGTATCCTCCCCACGAAGCAATATAGACGTAAGTTCACCTATTGCTCCACCGGTTTCTGCTAGGGCACATAACTGTCTTGTGTATTGTTCGGAACCGTACAATGTTTGAGCTTTGAATACGAAGCCCTGTTTTAGTAACGAAATTAAATACGCTCCGTTCCTACATAAATAACACTTATTAATTAATATAAGCCTTATTTGTAAGATGAACTTTTTCTTATTTACCTTATGATTCTAGTTAAGATTCTAGACGCCCTTGGATTTTTAGTGTGTCTAATGTAAGCTGATAAAGCTTCAATGGTCGGAGGATCAGCCAATCGATCAATTGGGTCATTTGAATGGCTCAGTCGACTCAGTAATACTAATGTCCATACGTTTGCATATTCGCAAACGTTCGATTTGCTACTCCTCTCTGAATTCTGGGATTCTTCTACATCTATAATTATCGATTTGCAACTTTTTAATGATTCTACCTCTGTCTGAGGTTCTGAAAAAAGTAGTAGAAGATTGCCTTAGTTTGCGAAATTTATGAAAGTAATTTTTGAACGATTGTTTTGAAATATTTAAGTTAATCTACCATCTTCGTTGTCCATAAATTCTGTATCACTACAAACTGGACTGTAATTATCCTCGGTATTTTCGTCGTTTTCGATAGAATCATAAAATGGTAAGGGTGGTGTACTAGGAGGTGACGATGAAACGCTGGCAGCGCTACCTGGGCTCCAATCGTCGCAATAATAATCGGAACTAAATCTACAAAAGAAATATATGTAATTTTTAATTCTAAGTTATGCATAAAAAGAAATAAAAAATAACGTTCTAAACATACCTTCCTAAGCTAGTCTTATTGTATTTTAATTCATTTTGTTTGCTAGGGGGAGAATCACTTCCTCTTTTCTTGGAAACAATAATCTCGTCGTTAGTTATTGTTTCAGTTACCATTTTTTTTAATCTGGTAACTAAAACATCAAGCAAACCATTTTTTATCATTATCACAATGCTTGGGTCATCATAAACAAATTGTGCTAGAGCATGTAATAGCATAGGATGATATTTTTCATCTGAGGGATCTTTCAATAAGGATAACATTAATTCTAAGCCAGATCCCATTCGAACCCTTGCACGATTCACAGCTTCTCTACAAAATAGGCATAAACTGACTAATATCTCCTTCGACAATTCTGATCTGTCTTTGATGAGAACAATAAGAATTTCAATAGCACCAGAATTTCCCAAAATAGGACGACATTCTGCAATTTGGCAAAGATTATACAGACACTTAATTGCAATTTTATTATTCATATCACAGCATTGGATAATACACTTGTAGCCTTGTATATCTTTTTCTCCTCTCATTTGTTCCCCAACTCGAGGATCTAGTGTAGCCAAAAAAGCACATGCAGCTTTTAAACAGGTTTCTATCAATTCCAAATACTTTGTATTTGTTTCTGATTTTTCTTTTGCTGATACTAATAAACCTGTAATTCTACATATTATTCCAGATTCTAAAATTTCTTCTGTACTACCTTCATGTGTTCTCCAAATATTTCTATAAAGGAAATACATAAATTAATGAAAAATACTGACTAGAATAAGAATATCACTGATGTACAAATTACTTTTTTAATACCTTATAGCCCTAACACCCATTAAATAAGTTTGCATATTTGTGTCTAATTGTAAACAATCAACTAAAGCTTGAATGACTCCAGCTTCACATAATGATTTTGCATGCCATTCACACTCTGATAAATTTCCAATCAGTCTACAAGCACGGCAGTGTAGAGTATTTCCTAACTTGATATGCTTTAATATAGAAACTACACGATTTGCTATTTTAGATCCTTTGACCTACAATATAACATTAAAATCGTTCATAATGCCTTATTACGAATAAACAAACTTTTTAAAAAAGGTATTCTATTTATCTGACATGTGAAATTTATTGATTGATTTTAAGAAATGTATAACTTGTACCTTTTCTCTGGCATCTGGATTCATGCAAGCATTTGCTAGAATACTCAGTGTCATGTTCAATATTTTCACATTATGATAGTGAAGTAAATTTACTAAAATGCCTAGTCCACCATCTTTGGCGAATTGCTTATAGCACTTCGAATCGTTTTTAAGACGTACCAAACACGACGAAATGCCACATTTCGACTCCGATTTTATATGTTTTAATAATTCCTGTAGTATCGGACCTTCTTGTCTCTCGTCCACAGTTGACATTTTCGTAGATAAATAGAAAAACTAACGAAAATTCGTTAATTTTTTAAAACAAACATAACCTCTAAATTGTACTGCCGACGAGATTGACAGCTACACCCGTACAGTAACTTACAAAAGTAAGTTAAAAAAAAATACTTTAATTAATCATTTCTTGTAATTAAACTATATGTAGGTTATTGTTACACGATATAAATGAAGATATTTTGGCGTTTAAATTTATAGTTTTGTAAATATAATTAATTAATTATTCGGCAAAATTATTTTTTTAAATATCCCGCTGTTTGACTTTAGTTTAAAATACACGCACTGTAGCGCCATATATTCAGCAGAATTAGTATGTATATTGTATAGAAAGATCGAGGAACCTAATTGAAACAATTGTAGGGCATATTAATGACTCGGTCAAGGTATTTGACAAGCATAACAATTATTTATAATCATCATTAATCGCGATCCCATGCTTGAATATATTATCTAAAAAATTAGTATCACTTATATCTTGC
Source organism: Habropoda laboriosa (assembly GCF_001263275.1). Lineage (NCBI taxonomy): Eukaryota > Metazoa > Arthropoda > Insecta > Hymenoptera > Apidae > Habropoda > Habropoda laboriosa. Next base: position 29,729 of record NW_017100209.1, on the reverse strand, counting down.
TTTTAACTTAAATTTAAAATTAAGTTTTCACTTATCTTTGAACAAATAGCATACAAATATTCAAAAAATATCAAGTAAAACAAGAAATATATTTTGCATTTTAAATACAATTAAATAAAAAAATTTATATATAACGAAAAAAATTATTTTTACTACTGCCAAGTTTAAATTTTAATGAGGTTTTTAAATGAAACTAAAGTTTCTTTCTACTTTAAGAAAGAGAATAATTTCTGCACATTCCTTGAAATCAGCACGACGGCAATTGTAGAGAATTATGTAAAATTATTGCCATACACCGTTGCGTTACACGCGTTTCTATCCTGAAAAATGCTTAAAATTAAAATTCACCGCTATCTAACGGCAAGATCGAACGCAACCGATTTACATCATCAAGATGGGTATAACTTATATCTGTCAAATGAAAAGAAGCAGGATTATAGTTGCGTTTCGCAAGAAGCACGAATTTCTATTTTGCGTAAGCGCACCGTGAAAAGTATCATCATCCGTGAAGCGCACCTGCTGGGTAGAGTGTATAGGGCAGTGTTCGCGAATCGGGTATAGCGGAGGCGTCAAACTGATAGGAGAGGGCATGGGGATCGGATCGTGAGCTACGCAGGAGATGTCGACAAGATGACAGCGGCCGTATGACGCTCGTTTCGTTAATTCTTGGCTACAGGTTTAGCGTATACCAAGAAGGAAAATCGTTCGCGGACGGAACGAACGATTTATGCCTCGTTACGGTGGCACGTCCGTCTCAGTGGATTCTCTGTCTCGAAACGAGATTGTAATCAGGCGAATTCGGGTGAGAGCCGCGACCGCCGCGCCCGTGCAATGTACACAGCGGCCTGAATTGTGCTTGAAATCATCACCGTCCCCGGGGAGTCCTTCCTTTAAACGGCCTGGAGTGGAGTAATGAGCGTTTTCGGGGATTTCCAGCGTGTCTGGGTACAAAGATTCCCGGACAGCGCCTTGCCGGCGGCCTGGGAAGAGGACGTCAGGGCCAACCTAGTCAAGCATAAACAGAAGGTGAGAACCCAATCACGAATCATTTTCTTATCTTCTAATTACCACGACAAAGGATTTGTTAAACAAAATTTTCATTTACTCTGATAACGTTTACTGTGATTTCCCTTATTCAATTGTAAACTAGGAATATTAAACACATGGAACATTATGGGACATGGTTTCTTATGTTTTGAATTAAGTAACTTGTTAGAAACGATTTTATGTTGCAAATAATGACATGTTATTTACACAAACATGTGGCATATACTTATTCTTTAGTAGTGGTAAAAATAAATTATTAAAGATATACTATATGTTCATAATACTTTCATATTGATATTTATTATTCCTTAAAATTAGATTATGTCATATTTCTTTTGAAAATTTTGATTAGAAATTCTGTTTCCAAGAAATCTGTGTAATAAACTTCTAGTTTCTTATTACATAAACTTTCCTCCTTGCTGAGGCATTGGGAACTTCATTCCATGAGTCATCATATTAATTTCTTACTTAACTGAGAAAGTAACTTAATTTGTATTTGAGCCTAGTTAATATTTTCTAATATAATGTGCTATTTGTCTGTATTCTATTAATTTCAACTAAATTTGAAATTTTTTTTGTTTTATAATATTGTTAAAAATTTTTCATAAATATATCATATCTATAAAAGAAATTAAGTCATTAAATGTATGTAGCTGACTGATACACTAAGAACATCAGTTCTTGTTATTAAACTTCCTCATTTGGTTTACTGTCACTGAATCATCACTTGCTGCTTATCTCAGTTTTGTTATCATGAACTAAAAAGATATATTTATATTATTTACATTTACTAATGCATTTATATGAAAAAAAATTGTAAAAACTTTTTATTTTCATAGGTAACTGCTTTGAGAGAAGAACTTGAAAAAGAAGAATTTTATGTGGAATATTTAGAAAAGTTGTTAGCTGATGTGGAACGCCATAAGCAACTGGCAAATAGTAATGCTGCAACCACTCCTGACAAACAGCTACCCATAGAATCTCAAAATCAACACACTTGTCAAACAACAGAAAATAATTTGCCTGATTCTACAAGCTCATCTAATGTTCAGCATGTGGAATCATTGGCTCCACCTCTTCCTGCACGTGAAGATATAAGTAAATTTCAAGACAAGTGTGTTTCTGAGTTGAGCTCTACTCTTAGTACAAGCAAAAGACCCAAAAGTGAGATACCAAGGAGTCCTGATAAAGTGCCTGAACTTAGAAGAAACAGTGACCCAGATGTGCCAAGTAATTATGTCACTGTAATTGAAGTAACTGGAAGTTCAAAAAAAGATAAAAATGAAGAATCTCTTAAAGAGGAAGATGAGAAAGGTGTTGTGTTTACTCTACATTTTCTTTTAATAATTATATTCACTTCATTTACATTTGTACTTAATAAATAGATTTGGAAAATGCAGTTAATGAAGATGGAGAAGATGGTGATGCAGAGGCATCAGAAGAAGAACCTTACTATGATTCTGTAGCTTTAGATCAAACAGGAGAATATGTATATATTGATGCTCGTGTTCCACCTGTTGGAAACAATAATGGCAGTAGGGCACCACCAAGGAGACCACCCTCTCTGCCAGATTCCCCAGGGAATCAAAGTAACTATGTCAACATTGATTATTTCATTCAGTAAGTTATTTATATTCAGATTTTACTATTTTTAAAATAACTATATTGATAATACTTTTATTTTTAATATCTTTATTTATGTTTAGACATCGAGCAGCAATGGATAGTGAAGATGAAGAGGGTGCAAGCCCTGCACCGACGATTTTATTGCGCGCTCTTAGTACCGATAATGAAACAGGCAGTAGTGACGCGGAACCTTTGAGCCTAAGCGAAGGTAGCTTAGAATCACCAACTCCAACTACACCTCGCCGGCAAGAGAAAAGCAAAGACCGTGACGATGACAGAACATCTATGATTAAATGCATCGTAAATTCGGTTGTAGAAAGTGAAACTATATATGTCGAATGTCTAAACGTAATGCTGCAAGTATGTAATCTGTGTTTCAACTTAAATAGCATATATAAAGTCATTACTTTTATTGCAAAAATATGTTTTCAGTATATGAAAGCCATCAGGGCGACGTTAACAACATCTCAACCTGTTATTTCTGAAGATGAATTTGGCACAATGTTTTACAAAATTCCTGAATTACACGCGTTGCATCAAACATTTTTGGATGGTCTTAGAAAGAAACTAGAAAAGTGGGACAATAAAACTGCAATAGGTGAACAATTTAAAGTAAGAATTAAATGTACAGATATATTAATTTTGTTAGATATATTAATTGTATTTTAATGTTGTATCATGAATTATAAACTTTAAGGTAATGGCCAGCAACATAAGATTATACGGAGCTTTTCTACATAACTATGCCCGTGCTACTGATACCGTGCGAAGATGTTCCGCACATTCTACTCAATTCGGTGAAATTACAAGAGATATAAGACTCAGAGGATTTCCCAAAGGACCAGGTTTATCTCTTGAAGATCTTTTACATAAACCAGTAGCTCGAGTACAAAAAAATGCACTAGTATTGCATGTAAGTATCCGTTTATATTTTTATTTTATTTGTTAGATGTCCATAGATATAAAAATATAAAATAAAATGTTGATTGGATAAGTTGATAAAATGACGTGGAAATATACTTCGTAAGTTTTATCTTATCGCTGTTCGCATTGATAATTTTGCCTCAATTGATTGTAGGATCTTCTTAAGCATACACCAGTGAATCATGCAGATCATGCACCGCTTTCAGAAGCTCTTGCTATGACTAGAAATTTTCTAGACGAATTCAACATCATTCAGACGAAATCAATGTTTCCGGTAAATACAGTGTAATGGTAGTTACGCATATTACAGATTTAGTTACATTTTTATTATGTAAAATTACATTGTTTTTAGAGTCATGATAGAGCACAACGAAGATTAGTGAAAAACTCGTTTGTGGTTGAATTATCCGATGGTCATAGGAAGTTGAGACATCTTTTTCTTTTTAACGACGTTATTGCCTGTGCAAAGTATAAAGCTTCTGGTAGAGACAAATTTACATTTGAATTAAAGTGGTATGTACCAGTGGCAGAGGCAGTAGTGACAGAAGATGGTGTTGAACCACGTGAGACTAGTCCAGCTAACGTTGTAGCTTTGAGGTATGCACAAAGATATATTACTTATTTCAAATAATCTATAATGTAAACATTTTATTTCTACTCTTAATATTATATATTTAGGTCACAAGCATGTACAGTACGTGACCAGATTTTATGGGAAGAACGGAACGATGAAAAACGAATTAAACTTGGTGGTAGAGGTTCAGAAAAAAATAGGAAGAAACTTGCTGAGCTTGAAGCTCAATTAGTATTAGCATCTCCAAATTTAGTATTACGCGTTGCACATAAAAGTCAGCATCGAGTACAAAATTCGTACACATTCTTTCTATCCAGTGAATTTGAACGTTCTCAATGGGTTGAAGCGGTGGAGGCATTGCAACAGGTAATGCGTTCCCATATGTACCTAGATAAGTCAAAGGTGCGTAATTTACAGACTTCGAATAAATAAATAATATAGAAGTATTTAATAATGAATTTTATTTAAATTCATCACGAGGATGCAAGTAATGATGATTGATTAAGAAATATGAATAAAAAATTATATTTAGCAACTTCGATGAAATAAAAATAAACAGTAAACATTTGTTTCTTTTTTTCTTTTCATTTTTCAGGGTGGACAACCTCCTGGGCCATTACCTTTATCAATGTACGAACTGCAGGCTTGGGTTACAGCCTGTCGCACTTATCTTCAAACAGATATGGGCAGCTATTTACTAAGATCAGGACGCGATGAAAGTTTATTACTGGGCGATCTCCATTTGACTTTACTTGGTTTGACACCGCCAGGTTTAGATAGAGTGGGAGATCTATACATTATCGTTGAAGTTGATAGTTACGGACATTATTTCAAACGTGCAAGAAGTCGAGTCGCAAGAGGTCAAGCTCCAACTTGGGGTAAAGTTTTATTTCAGTAAAAAATAATTACAAAGTTAAAAAAGTTTCTTTTATCAAATTATTTTTAATTTTTCTTTTTCATCAAAGGTGAAACATTTGTTGTCGAATTGGAAGGAAGTCAAAATGTTAGAATTTTATTGTACGAAGAATGTGGAACGCGTTCTGTATTGCGAGGTAAATGCATACAAAGATTAAGCAGATCTTGGCTTCAATCAGATCAAGTAGAGAGATCATTAAATTTAGACTCAGCCACCTTAGACGTGGCTCTTCGTTTCGTTCCAAGTGAGGTGACATTAAGACGAGTACCGTCTGCGAAACCTCAAGGTCTATTTGGAGCTAAAATTCAACAAGTGTGCAAGTACGTTTCATGTTCACATTTGTGTAAACATTCATATAAATCTTTGTTTAATGTACAATAAAATTATCATGTTTACATCTCTTTCACAGACGCGAGAAACGTGATGTTCCTTTTATCATAACAGCATGCGTTAGGGAGGTGGAAAGGAGAGGAGTTGGAGAAGTGGGGTTATATCGCGTTTCTGGCTCAGCTTCAGATTTAACAAAATTGCGAAAATCGTTTGAAAGCAACTCGTACGAAGCAGAACAATTGCTTAAAGAGGTACTGTATTATATTATACAATACATTACAAAATCCTTAGAGTATGCTGCATTGATACGAATCCATTTCCTTTAAACTTACAGGTTGACGTTCACTCCGTAACAGGTGTACTCAAGTTGTATCTTCGAGAGATGCCAGAAGCTCTCTTTACGGATGCTCTTTACCCTTCATTCTTAGAAGCTTTCCACACGGGCGACTTGTCAAAAGGTGCTGCTCTAAGAAGAGTGTACGAAAGCCTGCCAGCCGTGAACAAAGCGGTCATCGACTTTCTGCTGGCTCATTTGATACGAGTTAACAAACACGAGGCTCAAAATAAAATGTCCTTGCACAACTTAGCAACGGTGTTTGGACCAACACTTCTACGTCCTGGCACAAATTCGCGATCTGACGCGAAGAGTCGAGACCCGTTGGCCGCGGGTACTGTGGACGTGATGGCGCAGGCCGGTATTCTTTACTGTTTCTTGCAAATGCATATGCAACAGAACAATCAGTCACTCTAGTCGAGAGGTTCTTGTTGATACATCGTAGCGTCAGATGCTCTCCGCGAGTCTCATTGGAAATTGAGCTCGTTGCAACTCACGCTGTAATGTAAAATTAACAATTTTTTATAATATATTTTATTAGTTTTGTGACGTATCGTTTATACAACGCTGAATTAGACGCATAAGTAGACAGGCTTTGACGAAACCCTGATCGATGAAATTCCTCTTGTATTTGGTACGCATACGAGTAAACGTAGCAAAGTGGACTCGAGGTACATGTACTGTACGTCGAACTCCTTAATATATATTTTATACTTATATACCCGCGAAGTCCTAGCCACGATCTCTTTTCACGTGGTCATATGTGAAAAACGTTTCCAAAAAAAAAAAAAAAAACTGTTGAAGGAAAAATTCCTCCCATGAGAAAAAAAGAGAGAGAAAGAGAGAGAAACATAAATATGGAAGTCCGGTCGTTACGCATCCACGCTTTAGAAAATAAGTACTTTTTCCAATGGGGTGTGTTCCTAGCAGAGAATCTAAATTTTTTTACGCATATGTCGACGCGAATGTCCACGTATTCGAAAGAATCACGTTCCTAAGTGTTTCAGGAAAGCACGTTCCTCGAGATGTGCGAATCAAAGCTTTCACTAGTGTACGCAAAATATACTGGCTATATTCCATTTTGCCACACATGATATTTATGTTTTCTAAGGAAGCCACGTTTCCTCGCCAATTCTATTCTTTATAGAAATATTTTCAAAGAAATCTGCGCTCTCGAATTTTTGTAAGGGATATGACGAAATATTGCAAGACCAAGTTTTCGACATTTAAGCTGTGATTAGACTCGTGTGTGTTTTTTCCTCAAGCTGCTTAGCCGTTCAATTCCAATAATAACTTCAATAATTTCAACGTTTCAAGGATTTATTTAACGGATTTAAGAAAAAAATAAACAGGATTACAAGGAAAGAAATTAAGCATATTTTATATATATACAATTTTAAAGTACCATATTTTATTACATACGTGTATATATTATTCCTCTGCGAAATTATTAATAAGATACAGAGACAATTTTAACACAAAATTTGTAAGCAGCTATTTTTTAAACTTTCTTTTTCCAATCAAAGTCTAAATACAGCTTAATTAAGCACCAAAGAGAACGATTCTCTCTCATACTTTCAATAGAGAACCATTATATCGACCCTTTGAAGTATCACGTAATAGAATAACAGACAGTTTCATAAATTTTATCTCCTATTATCCAGTAAGTATCTATATCATAGTATTACTTGATGGTATTTTTCTATTATTACGTGATGCAATTAATCGACTCATATCTTCGTGTATACTATATCTTGAAAAAAAATTAATCGACACTCCATTTCTCGAGCCCGTATGCTTCAAAGGGTTGAAACGAAGAGAAGGACATTTGGCAGTACAAATTTAATACTCGATAGAAACCCGCGTATATACACGCTAGGACGTTTGTGAGCTACTTTGTAATCAAGGTCAAAAGACAAGTCTGACGAGTGTTCGATAAAAGTGGAGTCGTGCATAAGTATTAAATGAGACAAGAATAAAAAAAAAAAAAAGAAGGAACAAATTTCAAACGAAAACAAAAAAAAAAGAAAAAAAACGAGAAGAAAACAAAAAATCACGCCAAGGTACTTGTTCCGGAAGTGATCTTTGCGGTTTGATAGAGCGAACAAGGCAACTATCGTGTGCGTGATTTCAGCGTGTGCGTGCGTGTGTATGTATGTATGTATAACCCGCCCATGTGTATTATATCGTAAATAATTGGATATCTTTAATTTTTATATCGTATTTAGCGTTAAGACGCGTCCCTCTTTTGTACATTCGTAAAACGTGTAAAGACAAATTTTCCGCTATTACGATTTATTATTATTATTATTATTAATATTATTACCAATTGATTAATTATTACTATTATTATAATAACTATGGTTATTTTTATTATTCCACATTTTACAAGCACCGACATTTTCATAGAACAAGTATTTGTTAACGAACATGCAATTAAGCTAGCTTACTCGCAGCAAAACGATGTACTGCCAAAAAGAACCCTTAAAGTGCATAAATATACTGGAGGTTTATAAACTTTTACATCGACAGTGTTTATCGTTACCCGAGGGTATATTCTGTTTTTTTTTCTTTCTTTTCTTCTTCTTTGAATCGTTAAGTTTCTCTTCTTTCCGTCTCCCATTGCACGAAATATTTTTTAAGTTCAAGCACCTTGTATTGTAACCCGAATTGTTGTTTTTATTTTAGAGTAATGTATTCTCCTAACATGGCGGAATTGAACGAGATGATCGTAAAAGAATACTGTAATATGGTACAGTTAAAATCGAAGAAGCTGTTAAATAACATATAACGAAGTATTATTTTATTTGTAACCGCGCAAGCAGATAACAATATTCAACGTTCATCGAAACCATTGTAAATCTATGTGGATTATATTTCAGTACATTTTATTTATGTTCCGTTAATCGTCAAAACTTATGTGCAACACATAGACACGAATTTTGATTTAATTAATGTTTTGGAAAATAGATAGCATTATATAATGGAAAATGAAATTCATATCGAATTTATTATTTCTTGCTTCAACGACGAATCTGGACAATTTCGGGCTGGCGGTGACAACGGTAGCCTTACTGGTGTGGCCGCTATGTTGTCCCATAGTCCAGGTAGTCGAGATCCATCCGAACCATTGCATTGCATCCCTGATTTACCATTAAAATACAAAAATAAAACGAGAAAACTACCAAAGATAAAATGTTGAAATAAAAATAGATTAAAAACATTGACAACCTAATGGAGCAGCTTCGTATAGATCGTGCAGTGCCTGCACGCGAACCTTCGTCCACTCGATACTTTGATAATTCGAGGAAATTCCTTTATCGATACTAGTCGGTTGATTTTCCCATTCTCTCATGTAACGAAAGTAAGTTCTCAGAGCATCGTCACTTACAGCGCTCTTACAAACCTAGAAAATATTCATTCTCCTTTTTACTACAATTTTTTGCCAAAAAAACATCCGTATGACGTACCTCTAATCGAGCATTGGGATAATAGTGAATATAATTCACACACATTTCGTCAGAAATAGCAAATCCACCAAGAGTAACATTCTCTCTGTTCATCGTACTATATGTGCAAGTTGTTATTAAAGAATCTCCCTGCAAATTAATTCGGACACGAATTTATTTGGTGTTTCAAATACGTGAAATCTATTCTACTTAAATTCTTACAGGTAGAATGACAACAGGTTTCGGTAGAAGTCGAATTTCTTGGAAGTGAGTAGAATAATGGTTGTCGTAGTTTAACAAAGGCAATTCCTCGCCGTCTCGAATGTGTCGAGTGTGAACTTTTACGCCCGTTAAATGCGTGTGAAGTTGCGATGCAAAAATATGAATCCCCTGCTGCGGAAGGCCAACACCTGTGCATTCTTGTATACAATGACCTGACAAAGTAAATGCTTCCTGCAACGATAATAATAGCAACGGTGATTTCAATGTTATCTCAAAAATAACATGTATTTCTTAATTCTATTTTAACGATTTGCTCTACTTGTTGCGGTGGAATAGCCATTTTATCGGTGTACTCTAATCCCAACTCAATTACACCAGCGTCGTATTTTCGAAGGCTATGGGTGAGAATAAAACGTATCCCAGAGGAATCGATATTTCCATCCTGAAGCTCGGGATTGTTATAATGAACCTCCAGCATAACGTAAGGATTAAAATCTTGACCACCGATCGAGAGACCAGCTTCCTCTGGATAAACGAAAGCGTCCGCTCCCATCGCCCATGCTGCCAATACTTTTTTGCATATCTGAGAAATGAGGAGATAAAATAGAACGAGAACGAATAATTCAAACGAAGGAGTATAAAAAGTCGTAGAAAGAAGTAGCTAATGATTACTTGGGTTTTCTCTGGTCTATCAGCACTATCACAGGGACCATCGTACATGGGAATTTCAAAATCCACAGGTCCAGCACAGTGGAATACCTCCATATGATGAACCAAGTGTTCGTTACCAGTTTGTATAACTGGCCCAAATTGAAGAATATGATGCCTGAGAGACATTAGCCCAATAAAGAGTTATTAATTACAAGTGAGAGTTAAAGAGTCACGTTAAAATATTAATTTATACAAGAATATTGATCTGGACACTATAATCTTCCTTTGCATATATTTTACAGGAGCATTGAGTCGAAGAATAACTTTTTTTAAAAATTAAATTGACTCACTTCTGAGACAAAACGGGTGGCAATTTTTGTACGCGACACCAATAAGTCGTTTCCTTGTTCGGCACCTTCACATGGTCAGCCAACATTTCCAACTTCCAGGCATTCGAAGGAAATGCTGGCTTTTTATGAAGCACCCTGATTAACTCCGTTCTGAACATACCGGAAGCTTCGGCGTCCGACACTTGCAAGCCAGTTAAAGACGACAGTGGTCCCAAACCTTTTAACCACACTAAATGCGTTGTTCCTCTCTACAAATTTTTATATATATCGTTATATATATCTTTTTATCGTAGTGAAGTGCAGCAAAGTGATGAAATGAAAGATTCATTTCACACACCTCCATAATATAGTCGTTTTCGTCGCAAGTATCGAATTTCCTGGAGAAGGTGAACTTCGTTACGTTTCCTCGTCTCTTCCACGCGAAATTGTCGCAATCCTGTTGCACGTCTAGATTTAATTTTCCATCATCGTCCGCCCACGCATCCTAAAATTATATTACGCGAAGTGTATAAAGCAAAAACTATGAAAGGCGTGTTTTATCAAGATTAGATATACTTGTAGCTGAATTTGACGATGCCAGTCGGTCCACAGAACGCAATAATCGGCGGGTTTTAATTCTCCGTAATTCGAAAAACCGATGGCGAACCAAGTATTATCCGTGCCCATGTAATGGACCTCCGCGATTATCATTTCGCTCATAAAGTCGACTCTAGACAGTTTTTAACGTTAATTTTAATTTTACATAATTTATTATTACGTTACTTGTTAACACTATTTGGGAAATATACCTCCAATGAAAAGTGGCACCTGAACCGAGGGGAACTGTATGAACGTTAGTTTTCTCCGTAATTTCCACTTTGTTTTCATGATGATTGTGCCACGATAAGCATAATCCTTCTCTTAGAATTGCAAGCAAGATCAACAGGTGAATTTTAACAAACATTTTCGATTGTACGAACAACGGTTTTCTCATTTATGATAGTTAGTTGTGTTTGATTTAGAATTTATCGAGTATTATAGGACTTATTCTTAGTTCTGAGGTAGTTTCACAAGCATTTTCATGATCCTTCACCTTCTCGTCACTAATTTCTACTAAAAGGATCAAGATGATCCGAAAAGATGAGGACTTCGTATGGCACTGCTTTGCCGCCGATTTTCTGCGGCGCGCATGCGCATACGTATCGGAGTAATAGACACACTTTTTCGTTAAAAGATAAAATAAATGAAGAACGTAATACTTTTTAATCGTGAAAAAAGTATAAGTAGAATAAAAAAGTGACACATTAATTGTTTATTTGTTCTATAGCTATAGATTTTTCGTATATGAAATTAAAATATAAACGCATGCGCAGAAGTAAATAACAGTTCGAAATTGCGTTCAAATATTAGACAAGCTATAAGACGAAAGGAACGTAAGTAGTATTGAATTAACAAAACCATATTGACAAAGATATAATTAGTTATTTCTTCCAAATTCGTATGCAATGTGTATTTAGAGTCCAAAATACAGATTTTAAGTAAAAGAATCGAATATGAACACACACTCCAACTAAATATAAATCTCAAGTAATAACCTAACATTTTTAATGTACAATATTCGGACTGTACTTGTTTCAAATGCTACCGGGGAAATTGTTCTGACTGTATCCAACTTCCTACAATCTCATTTGTCTTCGTTTGCTCGTGAAAGTAGATTACTGGGGTTATCAATTTCCAATAAGCGGAAAATCACGTCGATCGAGGTCGTGAAATTATTTAAAAGTTCAACTTACTGCAATCTTTCGTTATCAAATTTTCTGAGAATAAGATATCTCCTTATAAAACGAACGTAACATTTGTAAATACATACGAGTTTTAATTATAACAACATTGTTGAGTATGTTGTAAGTGATATATCTTTCTATTCATTCTTGAACATGATTTCTCTTAGTAAGCAGGAAAACGTATAGCAGACATATTTAATAATATTTGCACTGTCAGGCGAGTTTCGCGAGCGGTTGGAAAAAATGCCGAAACTTCGAGAAAATATCTTGATGATTGAATGCCAGAGGGCGCATATTGCATTCCAGTCGCGGCGCGTGCTTCTCCTTCCGACCGCAATCAAGAAATTCCGCGGCTGTTATTGCGAGAACCATTTTCACCAAAGGCTTTATTTAGCGCCAACGAATAGTGTGGGTCACGTGACTGAAATGTCGAAATCGATTTTCGATATAACTCGCTTATTAGAACAACCTCGCGTTTCGATATTTCTCTTTTCCACGTTGAAATATACCATTATATAATTAACCATAGAAACTTACAAAGTATGAACGAACGAACAGAATGTGGAAATGACAGATAAATTTTTAAAATTTTATACAAATTTCTCAATTTATATTATGCCCGAATAGAGCAACGTTTATTTTTCCTATGTTTCTCTTCTATGTAGTTAAGCGTACTACTCATGGGATATACGGTGTCTTCGACTTCTACGTTTCGAATACAAATAAGCACAGCAATCGAAAGACCTGACGAGCATCATTACCGATTTACAAAAGGAAATTGCAAGCCCAAGTTAGTAAAATATAAATCTTAAATAAGAAATGATTCAATTAAATCAACAATAATACAATAAAATAACGGTCAATTATTTTCCAGTGAGAAATCCATTGTGAAATGAATAGAAGGCTGATAATGAAATTAACCCATCGGTCCGAGGAATTCATTCTTTTAAAAAGTTGTAAATAAAATAACACTAGATTTATTAAGGTACACTCGTAACTATTAAATTTATTGCGGGTCATAGAGTAAAATAATTGTTAATAATTTTATTTGATTCATTGGGTACAGCCACTACTGAATTATCGCTTCTAAGGGGTAATAACTTCGTCCTTGAAGCTTCTTCTTGGAACCAAGAATCCTTACAACCTGCAAGAGAGGTGGCAGGTCATTGTGCAGCGGTCCACTCTAAAGAAAGCGAAGAGTTGGGTAACCTTCGTCCCTTTGGATCAATGAATGCATTAATCCCTTTCTTGGCCAGCGGCTAGTCGTGTGAAACACAACGGTCTGGTTGGTCTCACGGATTTACAAACGTACCGACAATCAGGTAGACGATCTCACCGGAGACCTTGACTTCCTGATACTTTTTGACAGTCGATATAGAATGCAGTTAGGTGCACCGTCTGAGAACTGTACTAAAGAAATTTTTTTTTTCCATATTCACACAATTTCAGCTTTTTTTACATACTGTACAATAATAACAAAAGAGGTACTGAAGAGGTACTAGTACTCTAATTAACTTGAACAATATACATATAAGTACGGTATCTTCGAAAGATAAGAGTACAATGTGTTTATTGTATCAGAGTATTCAAGTATTTGTGAATTCGAAGTGGATATACATGCTATGCTTAAAGTAACTGGAAAATCTATAATAAAGTGAACAAAAGTATGAATAAAAAAGGAAACGAAAGATAGTCCTTGTTGATGAAAAAAAATTATTTGAAGAGGTGATCTTCTGTTTTCAGAGTAAAGACATTTATGGATCACTTCAGCTTACGTTAGGCGCTGATTGCGCAATATTACGAAAAAAATAGACAGATTGCGAAATATCGGTTCGTGGTTTCATTGATAATTTATTTAACGTTGTCAGGATTTTTTTGGATCGACAAACTTTCCTGAATCTCTCATTAGCGAGAATTAACGCGAGTTGCATTTTCAGATTTTTCACGGAAGTGACTGTCGGTACAAAGAGAGCCAGTATCTTCTGGAAGTTGATGAAGCTGGATTGAACTTAATTGAAAATGTTAATCGCTTCAGCCGGCTAGAGGCATCTAGAATCTCATATTCCGCAATTGTCTCGTTAAACTGATAGCGAGCGCTTTCACAAGCGCTACAATGCAAACCTGTACAATTTGTGACTCACTAAAAATCGTGCCTTATCTTGTTACATAGTATTACACAAAATGCCGCTTTTTTCAGAGAGCAGAAAAGTGTTAATTCAGAAGAAATTCAGCTGATAACGCCGGGAAATCGAGTCGATGCGATGGCAATGTTGGCTAACTACACAGTTGCAGATAAAGCGTCAATTACAAATAAAATCGTAAATGTAGGAGGATAGGGTTCCGCGAGACAAAGGTCGAATACGATCGTCGAATGATGAAAGGTTGATGACTCCTCACGCGTGTGGACGGATTGAACATCTCGAGTATTCTTTAAGTATTATAACTTCTCAACTATTCTCAAGTTATGCCTATGTACACCGGTGCACGAAATTTCTTATCACGAGAATGCTTTATCTTTCTCAGATTCTTCGATGTTATGTAAAAAAAAATACACTGAAAAAACTTACAAGCAACTCAAATGTCGAGCACGAAATGATTTAGATAAGAAAAAAAAGGAAAAAAATGGTAAGCCATGAGTTGGATATAATAACTGTATAACAATTGCGATACACAAGAGGTTTACGTCACCGGAAAGTGTCGATCTTGATACGCGTGTGTATGCAAAACCCATTGTACGAGTATCTGCTGCCTGTAGCTATTAATCTTTTTTATTCAACAGTTCGTTTGTAATGAATTACTGTTCACCTGATAGCAGAACGTCGAAACGTTTTCAATTCGAACCGAATCAATTGCAACAGATTAGCACCTTTCCTAATACAATTAACAAGAGTGCATCTATGCTTTATTCGGTCAGTTACAACCAGCTGAGCGGTTAAAATTTTCAATTAGATCCAATTAAAACTCATTAAGTATCAACGAGTGTCTTTCTAAAGATCTGTGCATTAGTCAACCGCAAGCGCTCACAGTACTGTATAGAAATAGTGCACTCTAAGATGCGTTCATAAAACTAAAAGCTTTGTCAAGCGTTCGATTCAAACAATCAAACAAATTCAAACAATCTCGTTCACCTTTCATTTATCAAACAAAATATTTTCATCGTCTTTCTTTTTTACAAAAACTATGTATAACAAGGACAAAATAAAACTGCTACGTATAATAAAAAATACTGTGTTATTCATAATTTTCCCTGTAAAACGAGTAAACGATACTTCCATCAAATGAATTGCAAAAATTCAGTGCTATTCCTATATCACTTTTAGGAGTAGCGGCAAAGTTTCAAAGGCGCGAACCAGCGAGGTAGTTGAACAAGCGGTGTGTCTTGATAACGTACGCGTATCGGCGCGTGTGCAGGGCACCGGGATGACATGACCCAGCAGTGGTGACGACACAGCTAAGGCCGTCGACGCCGGTTGGCGCAAGTAAGGTGGAAAGGGAACGTGGACTACTCGAAATTCTGGCGACAGGCTGCGCCAGTCGAGAAACAGCGAGTGTTCACGCTTGGACTTCAGTGTCGGAGCAACTGGTCCACGTCGTGAAGTCGCGGCAGAAAAGCACGCCAAAGGAATGTAATCTCCGTACGAATGACTGATTTTCTACCCGTGTACGACGCGCTTCAATTGAGACTCTCCATTGCCCACGGTGAGTGAAACGAGACCAACGATACATTTTCACGAGGAAAAAGAGACGTGTACGGGTGAGCGAGCGAGCTAGTATAAACCCACGCGCACACGCCGCATCGAAATATTCGGAGACGATATACCGAACGGTTATGTATACTGTTCGTGATTAATGGAAGTATTCGTATATTCGATAATTACACCTCTTTCACACGGTATTTTTCTATGTGGAATATTAGTTTCATTTCTCTTCGCGTTTCGATTTTCTTTCCAAGTGAGACGCACAGATGCTGTCGCGAGTCTGTTCACGTGGTTGTAAGCTCGTTTACCGCGTTTTCATGCCATGCGTGGTCAATTATCAGTTTACATTGCACGTTCTTGGAAATAAGAATTCGACTCCGTTTTCCTTCGACTAATCTAGAAACACGTGCTTCGCTTGTACGTTATTCGTATATTTCGAGAAAATTCATTGTCAGCTTTTTGTTATTCGATCGTTTAGTAATAATATTGCTAAATACTATATTATATTATAATACCGGGTGCCTTAAAAATTGACCAAGTCTGAGAAATCTGTAGATAAGATAAGATCAAAGGGTTCTTGATAATTATTAGGATTATTCGATAACGTACTTTCTGTTGTACTTTATTTTCCAATTTTATGTACGTGACAAGTTTTACTTTCTGTTCGTAACTTTTCGAGTGGGATGTATGAATACTGTCACGAATCAGTATACTGCAAAAGTTTCTGTTATCGTTGTTTTACGCATTGTAAACTCCTCGAAATGTAAAGTGCATAATTGCGTGCAATTGTTCAACTTTTCAAACCGTCGCTTTCTTCGCCGTTATTAAAACACAGTCTACTCCAAAAATATTTTCGATGATAATATTCAACGATGATACATAGGGTGGCAAAAAGAAAATAATTACAATGTTTGCTTTGAAAGAATCAATATTGCATATGTTTATTCAGGTCGTTTAATAGCTGCAACTTAATATCCAATATAAGAGTGTACTGTAGTGAGTCAGATTGATAATTGGCGAATGATAAGGAGGTCGAAAGAATCGTAGACTCTATATATACATATTGATTCACTTCGAACGAACTACGTCCACGTGGTGCATTTCCGCTTAGTTTAATTCTCTCCTAAGAAAGAGAAAAAAAAAAATGAAGTCAACGATTTACTGAAACTCTTCAGCAAACAATGACTCGCAATTAGCCTTAAAATACATTTATGAATTTTTTCAACAGAAAAGTACCAAGAAATGTTTGAACTATCGTTAGTCGTGAAATTTGTGAAGATTGTTTAACGATACAATTATCGCCGCACTTAGCTTGACATCGTTCTTTTCTGAATTTTTCCACCTTCCAGAAGGAACGTCATAATTTCGCACAATTATAAACGACACGAGATAAAAAGGTGATTCTTGCGTTTTCCAGCGTGTCAATTTATATCTATCGTTCGCAAGCGGCGTTACTAGACCGATTAAATTTAAATTTATAAACGTATCAGCATTTATACTTGCTAATTGGATTGTTAAGCATGATGTATAGCGCACGCGTATTCATTCTGAAATATGTATCCTTAATGAACGGAAAAGACTGTCATATAGAACACTCTATCCATAGATTATACTATTTACTCGAAATTTTATGCATTTGGAATAGATTTTTTTTCTCCTTTTTTTTTCTACTCTGCTTCGAACGACACGCCCCGTTCCATGGAAAAGAACTTACTGCTTTCCGGTTCTACAAGAGCATACAGTACTTACTATACTTGCGATTCGATTACGATACAACACACTTGTGTGACTCACGGTCGAGACATTCCTCTCGAAGCAATAGATGTAGGAAGCGTGGAAATGAATTTATTGTTATTTCTGTATCGTCGGTGTGATTCTTCACGGTGTTACTTTCGAACTTTCATTCACTATTAGCGAGAAGTTATGTTACAATGAATGAAATATATTGTGTATTCGTTTTAACATGGCTCGCGATACTACAAGTTCGTAAGGAATTATTTTTAGATTGTCGCCAGACAGATTATACTCGCTCTATTTTAGCTTCTCTACCAAGACAGAGATTAGTATTTTAATTAGCATTTTTTTCGCAATATCGTTTCCTTCGAGAATACGATTAGCACTAATTTTCACGAAATTTCAGAATTTCAAATAAATACGAAGATATGTTCAGAGAAGCTTATATAAATCTTGTTTACAATACTGTATTAAACGATTAAAAACGTGATGTGATATAATTCAAATGATAGCCACTGAGTAATTTGAAATAATCACAGTTTAGAATTTCCCTTTTCTCTCTAAAAACAAATACACTATGGCCGAGCGTTGAGCATTCTTAATAATCATTCGAAGAGGAAACTTATTTATTCGAAATAATTATTATTTTTGGAACGTTCCCAGCTTCCTTTAAACTTTCAAAAATTAATCAGTGCCCAATTTGTTATTTTTTAAAAATTCCGAATAAACTCGGTTCGTTGGAAATGATTTTTAGCTAACGCTGCTACGATTCAGATTCTAGAGCCACACTAGGTATAACAAAACAATATTGAAGAAATTGCGTTTCAAGCGAGAGAGACCGTCTCGTCAAAGCGTTAAATCAATCTGTCGTCGTTTGAGACATTTTAAACATCGCTGGTGGAAGTATTTACGCTTTCGTGTAACACGTTACACACGTCAATGGCGGATGTAGTGCATCATTCCCCGCTAAAGGGGAGAAACTTTTCGACATAGGTACATATACGTGTTGGATGCAAGTTCACCTCTGACGATAATGAAAAAGCTTGCATTGGCTCAGTTCCTAGTGGATTCTCTTCTAAATGTCCGTGCCAATCTTCGCCGAGTGAAATTCGAATCGATAATCTGAATGAAAATTAAAAATCCATCAATATCAATAAGAAATTAAATAACCGGAAGAGAAACTGAACAGAGAAACTATTATTTTTCATTGCTTTTTTAAGAAACACTATTCAAACAATAGATGTGAAGTTTTGCAATTGCATGTACACGACCTCATGCAGGCCAGCACTTCCGGCAATTTTGCTATCTCTTGCTACGAGTTTGTGCAATTTTATCTTCTGCAGAAATAATTGTCTGAGAGGAATATTTGGTCAAGCCTCTAAATTTAGGTAATTAAATCATTTCTTCATGCAAAATTTACCTGTTTTGAAGTTACCTTTTAATGAAAGTCAGCACTATTTTTACACATAATATTTAACGTATAGATATGCAACATTTGCATTTTGCTAGAATGCCATGATGCAATGCCTAGTTACCTTAGCATTATGCTTAATAACACGTTTGCTCATTAACACTTACAAATAAGTGTTTTCTAACTGCGCAACTTAGTATAGATATACGTGGTTAAACGATAATTAAAGGGACTAAACGTATCTAATTATAAATATCGACAGTAAAAGTTGCAAATTAGATTTGGCCTTAACCTTCGCCCACCATTCGCATGTTTCTAATATTATCTCTTATAGTCATCTTTCGTTTAAAAAATTCCCCATATAAGAACAATGCACGTCGAAAATCGAGACAATCACGACAACAGCCAGACCAACTTAATATACTTTGTCGTTACAAAGGTATCTGTAATATAACAATTACCATTAAAAAAAGAATTTTTTAATAAAAGAAGATCTCCTCAATGCACCAATGTTATATTTATTAAAATATTCCGATATTACCTGTGTAATATTACAGCAGAAATAATAGACAGTTTATCTTAGAAACTTGAAACGTTGCAATTCAACGAAAGTTACACAAGTTTCGTACTTTGTCGAAATTTTCCTTAAAGTACCTTTCGATATTAATAGTAACATTACGGTTTATAGGTTTACCGATTTATACACGCGTGTAATCACCGAGTGCCAGATACCGGTGCTCGAAGAGAATTCGGCCTTAACCCTTGTCTCGTTCCTGTTTTATGCCAGCAGACGATAGACGTCGTCGATTGAGAACAAGCCGCATTAAGGAGCGAATAAACGACGAAACGTGAGGCTATAAAAGATAAACACTATCCGGTTATTACACGAGCGGACTTGATTTTTCATCGATGCATACACAATTGACGCCGTCCTTGATTTCTTTAAAACAATTCACCCAACATGAATCGCGACCGTTTTGTAACAATATCTACACGAAGAAGGTTGTACTGTAACTGAACTAGAAGCGTCGAATAACAAATGTGAACGTGCGTGTTCTATGATATAATTCAAATATCATTTTTCCTCATGATATTGCAAAGGAACAAAATTGTCGGTTTGCATGTAAGTTTAAAGAACTTGCAACGAATGATAATGTCGTGAAGATTGTTCTAATTGTCTTATTGTCCTATGAAAATTTTCATTTGACGCCTGTAAAAAAAATGTTGCCCTTATTATTTCTGAAGAATAAATTAATTTTGAAATGTTGCATCAATTAGAATGTCAATTGAACTTATTGTACAAATAATTCTGTTCTAGGTAGAGTTCCAATGACTCACAAGAAAAAACTCGTGAGTTCTAAGTTGAACAGTGTGATTTGATTAAAATGGAAATGATTTATCTGATTGTTCCAGTGACCACGGGACAAGCGCGTATCGGCAGCTATTAAAGCGCCTGACGAGGCTGAAGATCAAGCTTCTGTAATCGATGGGTTGAGAACGCGAAATTCGTGCTTTTCAGCTTTCTTCTCTTCTTGTAACCAAGGTGTATAGCTCACCGATGAGCCATGCTGAAGGTAGTAGGAGCCTCCTGGCTGCAGACACGCATCTCCACTTACATCCTCGTCGCCGTAGCTTTGCTGGGAATTGGAGCCATAATTCTCGGTGAATTTGGACAGTAAGTTCATTCATTCGTATATAGTAGGAATAAAAAAAAGACAAGTAAATATTTTTATCATAAATATATCCTTTCTACTATGTATTATCTTTCTGAAATTATTAGTACAACTCGAAAAGAGATGAATCTACATCACAAAATAAGTCAAAAATGTACAGTAACATTTTCTCGTATGAAGCTCCACTTTCGAATAAATCGATATTAAACGTTATTTTCTCATATAGATTACAGAGACACCCTGTATGCAAATCTAAAAGAAAGTAAATTATAAAGAATATAAAATTTCAGCCAGTTTAAGAAACTTTACAGTATTGAAATTTATTAATGAATTACGTAGTTATACCAAACTAGTGTTAACCCTTAAATACTAACCTTCTCTTTAAACTATAATAGATTTATCATTATTAAAATCTCTATTTTTCTATTTTCATTGCTTCATTGTTAAGCATTTAAAAATAAGCAATTAAAAATTACTTAAAGGTTAGTGATCGACGATTAAGTAAACACGGTCCGAAACGTTCGACGAGAAGCATGCAACAAGTCGTTTTCTACAATACGATTTCGATGTCCAGCGTGTGTGTTCCGTAAATCTCGTATCGAGAAACAAGTGTGTTCACGCTTCTCGCGAAACGCGCGTATATGTAACTTTTGCCGCCGTTGACACGTGTACAACGCGTGCAGCAAGAAGAAATCAGAAGCATTAGCGTTTCAGCGGTATAACGAGCTCGATGCGTGCGCGGTCGCTACGAAGGATCGAGTAACGCGACGTCTGGCTTCTCGAATTCACGCTTCACGCTGTTGCGGCTCGGTCGGTATGTTTCAGAGGTGTGAATGCCTCCGTGCACTCGACACGCAGCTTATCTTGTTCACCACGTGCACAAACGGCCAGACATAATTTCGTCGAGTAGATAATGAGACTTGTTTCTCCTCCAGACATAGCTGTCATTGCTGTTTGCATTAGTCATTATCGCCTGTTGTCCGTGTAAACAATCGGAACAATTTGACCGGCGAACGGTCTGAAGTTAGCTGCGCAGTTCTGCAATTCGCGCCAAAAATTGGACATTCTTAAAGAATCCTTTAACCCCTTGACGTATGATTTATTTTCCTGACTATGCATCTAAGCGTCAACTATTTACTGTTTTATGTAATACTATATTTAAATTTGGCAATCTTCAGTTTTATAAATTAAACGAAAAATTAGAATCAAAATTAATTCTTCCTATTGATATAACTGTTTTTATCAACTCTTGATCAAAATTTGTGGTACGAGTCTGACTCGTTATACGACAAGGGGTTAACCTTCAAAAAAGGAATATCATTTTAATAATTTAAAGAATTTGCTAACAAATTTAGTCGAAATAAGAAATATCTAGTCTGAAGTACGGAAATTAGAAAATAGAGTTTGGAAAACAAATCACTATTTTAGAATAAAGCGATTGTTGACTCAGAACTTTTCAACACTCGAGTAAACATCTAACCAATTAACTTACGAATGATTGCAAGTCCAACATTTTATACTATCAATACCCACAAATGCATAAAAGTAATTGTTCTCCTAATTGTACGAACTATGTGTTGACCAGTGTCGAACAAGATGGAACTTATTCAGCCACGGTATCATGGAACCGCAAAGGAGGATACCGCATTGACTTTTGGGGCCAAGGCAATGATCTAACAGCCGTACCATTGCATGCAGCTCGAGCCTATTACAAAACTGGAATTTTCGAGCACGGGTAGGTCAATGCTGTCGCACCAGTTACGTTAAGTTCATTACTGTCGCTTGTTAGATAAGATTAGTTTATCAAGTTAACATCGTAAATAAACCCGAGAAAATTCGTAAATAGAAAAATTAACAATTTGTTTTTTTAACGAAACGTTGCCCTCTTCTCGTTGTCTTAAAAATTTATATAGCAGTATTTCTATGTTATACATAATTATACGTATTTTTCTATCGAAAGGTAGGAATTATTTAACGAATAAATAAATTTTGCAGATGGTCTTATATCGAAATAGAAACATCGTCAAAATACCCGGACACCGTACAAGCTTACGCTGCCGGACTGTTGGAAGGCAGCCTTACTTGGCAATTGATTCATCATCATTGGTACAACACTATAAGGCCAGAATGCGAAGAGAAACCTGCCGAGTGCCGAAAGTTAACGCGATATCTTCGAGACAACACTGCTGTAGTTCGTGAACGTGCTGAATTGATGGAATCTACTGATCCCTTCTGGCATATGGTGCATAATCATATTATGAACCTAATGATAAATCATCGTTTCGCTAATTACGAAAAAAAAAAAAAAGCTAATCGAATATAATAAATGTAAAAAGTAATTAAAGGTAATCTTTTCCTCAGGTACGATTATTTTACGCTCAATTAGATGGCTTGGAAGCTGGTTGGAAATTTGCTGTACGTAGAAGCCGTGTATCGGTGTCATTGGAATCAGAAGATTTCCTCTGGCTCGCTTTGGCTTCTGACTTGTCTGGTTTTCAAGAAGTATTTAATATATCCGCTCCAGTAATGAGCTCCATGATCTATCTCAAATCGCTTCCAAGAGAGAATTCGGAACCCTTAATTGCAATTGGTCATAATACCGCTGCGTCGTAAGTAAAATATACTTATTTATTTCTAATATTATTCAATTTCTTGCAACAAATTCCAGTGCAAACTGACATAAGCTCTGCATTTCTAAGCGGCAAGGATAACCATAATAAACGTGGGTATAATTGTCTAATCAATGCACCCTAACACCGAGGATACTGAACACTTTGTCAATTCGTAAGAATTAATACAGACAAATTATAAAGAATATTTTTCCTTTTTATTTTACAGATATACTCAAATGTTGAGACTTTTAAAAAAATACACGTTCAACTACCATGTATTGCCAGTGACAAAAATCGCCGCTCCAACTCCCAGTCGATCGATCGTGATGTCCTCTTATCCCGGAGCACTGTCGTCTCGAGATGAATTCTATTTTATGTCTGGGGACTATAATCAACTTGTTGTTACCGGAACACCTCTACTAGCGACGAATCGAAGTGAATGGAGCTTTTTATACCCAAAAGATCATGTACGAATCAATTGTTACATTGATGTACATGTACAGTTGCGGTCATTAATTTCCGGCCACTTTTAGAACAGTGTAACTTTTTTTCAAATTGAACCAAATGACTCGAGTTTTGTTTTAGAAGTTAGAAGAATTAGTTTACTAGATGACGTGTACCGAAAATTTTGAAAGAATTGCAATTTGTGGGAGTCGCGATGGAAATTGCACAGGTCACTGTTTACAACATTTTTATCAGAGCTTGTTGTTGAAAATTTCAAACATACGTTTTGTAGATCTATGTCAATTACAAACACGCTGAAAATTTCAAGTCATTTGGTTCAATTTCGAAAAAGCTACTCTGTTCTAAAAGTGGCCAGAAATTAATGGATCGCAACTGTACATAGATCTACCAAAAAGACATACATATACTAAAACGATAACAATATTACAGGTGATGCTAACTGTAAGATTAATGGCAGCGAATCGTTTAGCAACAAACAGTCAGTCTTGGTTTAACACCATGTCCCGTCAGAATGGTGGCGCTTCTGCTCTGCAATGGATCATCTTAGAGCCGCGTTCCACTTCGATATTGTTAGTGGAACAATTACCTAGCATATCCGTTGCGATGAATTACACGGAGAAGTTCAAGAGAACCGGTTTCGTATCCTACGTTGGTATATCAAACTTTCAGAACATCAACGACATTGTGCAGCCAGCCAAGAGGGACGTAGACGTATGGAAAACTCGTTTAACACGTACACAAGAGAATATCACCACGTTCGAACAGTTTCAAGACATGATGCGTGGATGCAGCCAGGAAGATTGCACTGCCGACACACAAAATTTCAATACAGATTCGTTGCAGGAATTGACGTATCGCGGAGATCTCGATGATGTTCCTGTACCGTATGGTGTTATAGACACGAAGGTTTTAGCGATCGACGTAGATGGTTTCGAGAGCCTCGAAGTCATTTCTGGACCATCCACGTCGCAGTCGCGAACACCGTTCACATGGTCTGATAGTTTTCCCAATATTTCGCACATAGGACACCCAAACACTTTTCATTTCAAAAGTGTTACACCAAGATGGGTTTGGACCTAATTAACGATATTAACATTTTACTTAAAACTAATATATCTTTTTTAAACTTTTTTAAGGCTTTTAAAGAAAAGACGAAGACGATTTCCTGTCAATTCCTAGCAGTCGAATTTTAACCTTTACATTTAGAAAAAACTTTTATTATTATTATTACGGTATATACACTTTTTATAGCTGGCTCATATGTTAGCCACCTATGGTGAAATTTTATGAAATAAAATAAAAACGTAACAGTTTTTTGTACTTTACTCGCACTCTCTTGATATCCTTATCCTAATGTCACAAAATGTCAGTTGAAAAGATCGTAAATTTAAAAAAATTAAAATTTAAAGAAAACTGAAAATTAAAATTTACGATGATTTACGCAGAACTGATATACTTTGTTTGTTTACGCGAAAACAATTTTCATATGGCATTTAGAGATCGTTATACCACAGACGGGGTATAGAAACTCGTCTGCTATTATACAAAAATTAGTAGGGAATTTGAGTGAATAATGTAGAATTATTTGGCTGATTTATATGTAATTCATTTTTGTGGAAGATCGTGATGTACCATCGAGGTATTTAGCAATATCGAAATCAGTAAGACAATGAAAGGACGAGGATATCACAAGAGAAACGAGTTAGACAAGGAAAGAAACAGGGGGAAACAAGGGTAGCACCCGAGTAATGAGAGAGACAAGGAAAGATACAGGTATAGACAAGGATAGAAAATTTGAAAATCGAAACTAACGACATCTCGTGTTTGGCGACGCTAACTAAGATTTTTTACTAGGAACACAGAATATAACCAGAGGTATTAAACAAGGAAAGCAATAGTGTGCGAGAAGGACAGAGAGAGAACGCTTCCTATTGGTCCGTCGGCCGCCATGCTCTGTCTTCGAGGCCCTAAATCGCGTCGGTCGGTGAAAACTCATTAATAACTCATTAATTTGCATGATTTTGTGAACTTTTACGATTGAAGAATGAAGTATGGACCCTCAGCTACTTTCACATATAGTTTTCAATACACTAGGATCCTTTCGATAATTAGTTATTAACAATCATGGTGCGGAATGTCGGCAGCTTCACCGCACGCCCTTCTGGTTTTTCATTAATTTCGTAGCTTGAACAAATAATTTATGCACTTTTATACACACGTTCGAAAGACTAATCCTTCAGCTAGCTTCTCGTTTCATTTTCATTAACATATTCGTCGTAATTTGCGAGATATTAAACATTATTTGCGTAAATACTACACTCGTCGTATTCAAGCGTAACGCACTGCCGTCAATTTCATTAATAACTCAATAATTACGATGATTTAGTGAACTTTTAGAATTGGAGAATAAAGTATAGAACTTCAGCAACTTTCTCATGCAGATATTAACGCACTAAACCCTTTCAATAATTAGTTATTAACAATTTTAGTACGGCACGTCGGGAACGATACGGTTTTGTAATACCCAACGTCTAAGAAGTCAGAGGTTAGGTTATGCCCTCTACGATATAAAGCAGTGAATTTAGGAATAATATACAATCCAACCATCAAAGATGATAAAATCGACACATGTAAAAAAATCCTCCTTTATTAAATTTGCATATAAAGATACATACGTGTATTAAATTACGTGGATAGAACTATCGACGACCTGTTCACCTATTACTACATTTACTATAATTCACCTTAAGTACAATGTGAATCTAACGTTAAGTATCGATACTTATTCGACTAAACTACGATCTTTTAATATGGCAGCCAATTTGCTCGAATTATTTGCTATACAATCGCAATTATATATCAAATAATATCGATTGCCCAGGCCTCACCACGTGGAGGTTGCTGCCAATGGAGGCCCGCCCTAACCACACGGTCCCATCCACCCTCCTTTTACGCGCCTACTATTTATTTTCTACTCGTTAATGCAACGCAACGCCTCCTACTGATTGTACATCTGCAATACTTTCGAATTTTCGATCGTTATGCAGACGGACAATAGCAGGAGACTGAAAGAATTTTAATTAAAAAAAAAAAGTCGACGAGAAGAAAAAGAAAAAAAATACAAAAAAAAAACGTTTTTAAAGTATCCTATTTTAAACTTAAAGTACTTTAAGTTTAGCTTAACTTATCTTACGCCTAGCTTATAGTATAAGTTCATTCACACTTCACTTAAACTAGGAGTTAACTTAAACCTGACAAACTAGGACTGATGAAAGCCTTAATTCTATACGAGATATTAATTTACACATATACCATTACTCTGTATTCTTATCACTACACAAGAATATGTAAAGTAAGAATCTGACTCGTGAAATATTCGAAACACAAAAGAAGAAAATACGAACAAATACGTCCCACAGAGAAACACGTCAACTTAAGGGACTGATCTTGGGAAAAAATCAAGCGTTTCTGTTCAAAATTGTTTACAGGAAACTAACGAAAGGAAAAGAATTACAATGCTTACAAGCTAAGAGCCACCGTCTTAAAAACCATGTAACTCGAACACTGATTTTCGTTAACAACTTGCCTACTTAAATGCTAAAGTCTTAAATATTATCCTGCTTAATTAGAATTCTTACTTAACTTAAAAATCGCCTACCTGTCTAATGAGTTAACTTAAATTAAGATTCGCCTACCTGTCTAAAAATTTAACTTAAATTAAGAATCGCCTACCTGTCTAATGATTTAACTTAAATTAAGATTCGCCTACCTGTCTAAAAATTTAACTTAAATTAAGAATCGCCTACCTGTCTAATGATTTAACTTAAATTAAGATTCGCCTACCTGTCTAATGATTTAACTTAAATTAAGATTCGCCTACCTGTCTAATGATTTAACTTAAATTAAGATTCGCCTACCTGTCTAATGATTTAACTTAAATTAAGATTCGCCTACCTGTCTAAAGATTTAACTTAAATTAAGGATCGCTTACCTAAGTAAGAATGTAATTTAATGTTGAAAATGCCCTGCCTCGCTAAAGATGTAACTTAACTTAAAAACTGCCTGTTTAATCAAGAATTTAACTTAATGTGGAAAATGCCCTGCCTCGCTAAAGATGTAACTTAACTTAAAAACTGCCTGTTTAATCAAGAATTTAACTTAATGTGGAAAATGCCCTGCCACGCTGAAGATTTAACTTAACTTTAAGACTGCCTGTTTAATTAAGAATTTAACTGTATGTGGAAAATGCCCTGCCTTGCTAAAGATGTAACTTAACTTAAAAACTGCCTGTTTAATCAAGAATTTAACTGTATGTGGAAAATGACCTGCCTCACTCAAAATTTAACTTAACTTAAAAACTGCCTGTTTAATCAAGAATTCAACTGTATGTGGAAAATAACGTGGCTAATTAAAATTCCACGTTCGTTTAGAAAACAACCTCCCTAAATAGAAATCTATATTGTACCCTGCCTATCCTAAAAATCTAAAGAATTACGATGAATCGCTCGTATGCTTCTCTGTCACCTGCAACAAACTCAAATTGAAACAAATTTAGTAGTTAGATTTTACAAATTACAGTAAGGGCATCATTTACTTCTTTTCTTCTAACAATTTCCTCAGATTTTGGTAAAGCGAATCTGTAACAAACTCGTTTTTTGTTGGATTAATAAAGGCAAAAATGAAAGTTTAACAGCTGAAAGAAAACGTATTATGCACACATACGTATAAAATATTAATAACTATTATTACTGGGGAATGGAGTACTGTTTCCATAAGGACACAGCTTACATCCGAAAGCCTCAGTAAGAATAATTAAAAATGAAGGTTTAACAGCTGAAAAAAAAAACATTGTGCACACATCGTACATATATTTTTACGTATTCGTTGAAATAAAAGTGATATTACAAAAAGTGAAAGGTACTTTTCATTGTTAGCAATTACTTGGTACACGTTAATAACAAATTATTTCGAGAGATATTAGAATTTCACAAAGGAAGAATCTTTGTTAATTGAATTGAAAATTTCTATACGGAATACCAAGATGAAAGAAAAATAGACTAAAATTGTGCACAATTAGTTTACAAGTTATTACTTTCACCGAAGAAAACGTGGAGAGATGTTCCAAATTTACTCTTCATTAGGAATTTAAAACCGAAACAATCGCACAATTTACTACAATTATCATTTTTTCAATTAACAACGAGTATGCGACGTCGTACCGGTAATTAAACATTTTACTATGAATATTACGAGTCAACTACTTTCTACGTAACAATGTTTCTTTGCAAGCTTTTTATGTCACACACGGAATATGAAAAATATAATCGCGGGTGTACTTTAATTCGTGCAAAGCTATTTCGAAAATTTATAAAAATTGCAAATATTACCGACAGATGAATCTTACGTAGCGAGAAAAGTAAATTAACTCTAATAACAATTAATTCTTATTTTTCTTTTCTTTTTAAGAATTCACCGAGCTTCTACTTGTACTTTCATTCATTATTAATTCTTCCTCTGATATATTCCGATTCAATTCGAAATTCTCATCATCTCAAAGTCATTATTACGTCTTTAAAAATAAATCATCATCGATATTATGTAATATCGTAAATATTAATAAATATCTGTTACAGAAATTCAATGAATACAATTCAACAGTATTTTATGACAAACACTCGGTAGATTTCATAATCCACTCGTTCTAAACCCGAGCAAAAACCGTGAGTGGAATAATTCATTCTTTCACGCAACACTGATCTATTAAATGTATGAAATAAAAAAAAGTCTCAGAATCAAACGCGGTGAGTGCTTCAGTTTACTTGCAATCTTAATTTACGAAAAAAAAAAGATAAAAAAAGTTACCGTTAAACGCGAGAGCAGCCACGTTAGGGCGCTTTAGGGGATACGCAACACTAATCATCTATGCACTCTGTAATTTATAATACGCAAC
>NW_017100208.1:0-231 GCF_001263275.1 Habropoda laboriosa | reverse complement strand
ATTGTAAGATTTCGTTGGATACATTAAGCTGAAGGCATTATATTTAAATTCGAAATATTCAATCATCTGTATTTCCCCCCACATCGTAGTCCGAAAATTTGACGCCGGTATCCAGAATGCATGGCAAAACCGTACGCCATTTGGAGGACGTGAATTGTCTCAGTATCGTATGGTAAGGTCACGAAGAACTACTCTAACTGTGTGCGACGTTATATGTGTATATTCGCATCG
>NW_017100207.1:962933-967173 GCF_001263275.1 Habropoda laboriosa | reverse complement strand
AGGTTTCCACGGTGTACGAGGAGTTGGTGTTGAAGTAGGCTTAGATGTCTCGTCCGTGCAAGGCGTTTCTGGAGTTTCCGTGGTTGAGGTGGGAGAGGTAGACTTTCGTGTGCTATGAGTTGGCGGATGTGTTGGAGGTTTCCACGGAGTACGAGGCGTACGTGCGGATGTTGGGGTTGGAGTACGCTTCGGTGTCTCATCTGTGCAAGGTGTTTCTGTAGTTTCGGTTGTTACTTGTGTAGTTGGAGTTCTTGGAGTGTTAGTGTTTCGTGTTGTTTGGGGTGGTTTCCTTGTTGGAGGAGTTCTAGTTGGTCTGCGAGTGTGGTGGGACCAATTACTACGTGTTTTTGCGGTGCTCGTCTTACCAGTTGTATCAGGTGTTCCTGGTGTGCCAGGAGTGCCAGGAGTGCCGGGTGTGCTAGGATATCCGGGTGTGCCTGGTGTTTCTGATCTGCCAGATGTGCCAGTTGTGTCAGTGGTACGTGGTTTTCCGGATGTAACTGAATGTCTTGGTTTATCAGTAGAACCTTCGGTTTTTGAGGAGCTGTCTGTATGGTTTATCCAAATTCCGGTTGTCGATGATCCTTCCCTGCAATCTTTTCTCGTCACCGCCCATGGATGATTACATCCTGCTATTTCTGGATCCCACACAGTTCCAGGTCTGCATGAATATTCATACTTTATTATTATTCCGTCCCCTTCTTCGACGCATCTATAGAATTTTTGGCAATCGTTTGGATCGGAAAGGAATCCGTCTTTTATACACTGAATTTCTCCCTTAGCTGTACTTCCGGACACTACAGTTGTTACTGATGGCTTGCTACTCGTAATCGATGGATTGCTGGTAGTCATCCCGTCTCTTACTTGCAGTAATTCCGTTGTACTTGTAATGTTTGTCGTATTTTTTGGTGGATTATTTCGGTCGGTACTGTGGTATGCGCACTCTGGTCTTCCACTCTCATGTGGCAATGTACAAATATTACCCTGGCGTTTCGAAAATACCGTCCCCGTTCCACACTCAAATATAAAAGTTGTCAAAGGTTTTCCATTGCCCCAATCAACGCATCGGTAGTAAACGCCACATTCTTCTGGATGATTATGGTAGCCTTCTTGGATACAAGTGAAACGATCTGTGCCTTGTCGTCTGTGTTTATGTTTCGAGGAATCATGATCTAATATAACAAAATTATCCGAATAAAGTTACATTCTGAATTACCGAAACTGAATTCAAAATTTATAATTTTTGCAAGACGTTGTGGTATTATTTTTCTGCGAAAGATTGGCGATGGAATGTCACGATATAAATCTATTCTGTATAGACGTACTACGCATAAAGAATTTTTCATCGGTAAAATTTCTTCAGATGTATTCACGGCTGTACGTCCCGCTCGAAAGGAGTTTCAAAACACCATCAACAATAACAATAGCGTTGTTGATGAACACGAAAGAAAATGAAAATAGTGGCAATGCCCTGTGGAATCTGTAGCCGCATCACGTTTCCTGTGAGGCGGCACTATAAATGGGCTTGTCGTGAGAATAGATAGTTCACGCGTTTCATAAAAGGATCTTCGCTGCGAACCTTTCCTGTCAATTGAATCGCGAACCGTGATGATTCCAAAGCACTTCTTCTTTGTCAAATGTCAATGAACAGAATCTTACCAGCTTCCGTAAGCGTCACCCAAATCAGTATTATCACCAGGCCTAATCTCCCTAGGCCGGTCCACATGGTGCCAAACTAGCCTGTCTGAAAAGCAAAGAATTCGCGTCGTTTAATAAAAAAACAACGTTACAATTGTCCATTAAGAACGATCCTAAATCTTCCATCGAATGGTACGCGATCTTATCTTAACGGAACAACGTGTGACGTAATCTGTTTCTTTCGTTTT
This sequence comes from Habropoda laboriosa, assembly GCF_001263275.1. Lineage (NCBI taxonomy): Eukaryota > Metazoa > Arthropoda > Insecta > Hymenoptera > Apidae > Habropoda > Habropoda laboriosa. Next base: position 965,287 of record NW_017100207.1, on the reverse strand, counting down.
CTAGGACGAGAGGCGTGGATTTTCCTCGGTTGAGAATTTCGCATAAAAGACCAAAGTTAAGCTACTGACGCACAGTTACTTTTACGTCCTGCTTGGCCCGCGTCCAATATGCAGCGACGGCCAAAGGATTCTAACTGTCAGGCCCCTTGACCTTGCTCACAATTACTCTATCATTCATCGACGATTCAGGATCGAACGATTCTCATTTCAATCTCGTCACCAACGGCTGATTTGCAATCTCGATCTTTCGGCCGACCACACGATCGTTCCGATATACACTATGTACATAATGTACACGTGCTGGAACTACGATTTGAATACCACCCGGCTGATTCTCTTGTACAGTTAACTTAGCATCGATTTCCGACACGCCATTAATGATTTAACGTGAAATCGGCGTTCCCGTGAGCTGAATAACACGAGCTCCGAGTGAATGAACAACTTCGTACTCCCTCGATTTGCATTGTAAATTAATCCTTTCCGTGACGAACTCTTTCTATACGGCAACGATTGCCGGATGAACAGTAACTAGTCTCATTTGGCGAACTGTACATGTACTTGAAGATTCTAACAACTGTCCGCAATCACCGGTATCGATTTCTCCGAACTACAATCTCTGGCCACAAAGGGCAGAGAATTCTTGACAGGCGCGTTGACCCCTGTCAGAAAGTATCATTTCGCGCATTCGTCTTGTCGCACGTTTCAAACGACATCACGCGAGCTCCTATGGTTTATCATGATGGAACCAGCAGGGAAGTAATTCTCCAGCTTGATTCGCGATCTGCACCCACACGCGAGGCACACGGAGGCCAGATATTTCATTGGCAGAGAGATGCATCGTTTGACAGTACTTCGATCGTTTGGAAGAAAGTGACAAGCCACGAGATTCTTATCAGATATTCTCGTCGTTCGAGTAAATTTAATCGCTCGAAGAGAAACGTTTCATTAATCATACACCTCTAGATGATCGTGAAATATCGCGATCTTTTACCGTGGATTTAGCCATCGAACATCGATTCAACTTCTGATAAATCACCGACCGTGGCAAACGTCGACGATTAGGTACCTTACGTTTCACCGTGATTAATCATCCCCGCTATTTATACGCTTCTGTTAGATCTACTGCTAGAGGTCCGTTTATACGCGCTTACGTTTCACCGTGATTAATCATCCCCGCTATTTATACGCTTCTGTTAGATCTACTGCTAGATCAACACGCAATACGAGAGTTGCACTGGATCCAGTGCCATAAATACCATTCGTTGATGGTACCTCGTAACGAATCGCGCTATGCACGACCTACGATAAATCGTGGACAGAGCTCACGGAACTGAGCACGACGGTGTTCGAGCGTGAATGCGAAGGGGAGAAAGCTTATTCGTTGAAATGGCGAATCTGACCGGACCGCGATACTTCTGTGATCCTTTCTCCTGCGGCTCGAGTGAAAAGAGAATTGCATGAACAGTGACATAACAGGGGAATGCGGTTTCTCTGAGCTCGTTGTCACTACGGCAATGGGGAAGAGAGAGCGCGGTGACACAACTTCCACGCGAAGTCAATGTCAGTGTCGGCGATCGTGACATTGAAATGGATCGTATTGAGAGTGGAGTTCTCTGTACTTCCTTTCTTTCTAGATCATTTTTCTTGCTCACTGTGAATCTGCTTCTTTGATCGACGAAGTGGATAATCGAGGATATTGAAAAAATGCTTGTTCAATTTTACGAGCAATTCTTAATAAATTAGAGATTAGGGTTTCCTTAGGGACGAAGCTTTTTTCATTGGTTGATCGATAGAGTTGATAATTGAGGATGTTGAAAAGATAATCATTCAATTTTAGGAATAATTATTCATAAATTAGAGAATAGGGTTTTTTTAGGGACAAAGCTGTTTTTTATTGGTCGATTGGTAATAATAATTCTGAATAATTTCTACTAAATTAGAGATTAGGATTTCCTTATGAACGAAGCTTTCTCTTATTGGTCGACTGATAATAACGTTCTCAATAATTCATTTACGTGAACTAGTAAATTACGCGTCGAACGTGGATATTTCGACGATGGTCCTATTTTCGAATGTGTGTTTTTGGATCTATGTAATTCGAATTCCTAGGTCGCGGATTTCTTTTTATCGCTTTTATCCACGTGACCGTCCAATGGCCCGTACGATTTGGGCGAAGCACCTTTCCACGTTGAATGAAACATTTCGTTCGGCCAGGGTTCAGGCCCCGTTCACACGAGATTCGCCGCCTGAATACAAATCAACGAAATCCCATGTGGACGACGGTGTTCCCGATCCGTCGAGAATCGCGCGAAAAAAGCAGAAGGATACGTTTCGTGTCGCGCATCCTAATGGAT
>NW_017100207.1:912157-962909 GCF_001263275.1 Habropoda laboriosa | reverse complement strand
GGAATCGATAAAGAAGATCGAGCTCCATCGTCGAATGTCACTCGAAGAACATTTTACCAACGAAAACGAAACTCGTCGCAATATATTACAGAACGTAACAGACACTGATAATAATTATTAGACACGAGTGAAACTCGTTTCGTCTCAACAGATAATTTACAACGAACAGCGAGAGAAGCAATTTATGAGTCCTTTGATCGCGAACACGCAGTCAGCAAACACGAGTGTAATTGAACGTCCGACAATAGACGGCGAGTGACGCAAAGGTGTCGACAGAGTTCGTGAAACTAATGATAGTTCGTTAAGAAGTTGCACGACCTACTTATAATACGATTCCAGCCGCTCTGCAGGTGGTTATTCGTGCAACGAGAAAACTCGAACGAGCGTCGGAACGTCTGAAGAAGAGACCTTGAGACAATTATCTCGTCCTTTGATAAAAAGAATAAATATTTTCTTCGTAAAAATTACAGAGTGTACGTATACATTCTCAACGTAACTTTGTAAATTACACAAAACAATTTTTTACAACTTTTTTTGGACACTTTGGGCGAAGCAGGTAAATGGTAGTTTGAAAGGTATCATTAATTGTACATCTTTCGAGGCCTGTGTTTTAACGGTTCCACGCGGAGCCAGAGGCTTAAATCCGGAAGTCGAGGAATTTCGTATACGAAGTAACGATTTAATTAATACTCTCTATCGACGCTGAAAAATCACAAAGTCGTTACAGCGACCCAAGGGGGCCATTAAACCAGCTCGTCATCATCTCGAGCCGCCATCAGCTTCGATTTTCATATATCTAGACGCGTAATGATGTGAAAGTAAATCATAACACGGCTCGTACATGACGCTGTTAATCTTTCATTTTATTAATTGTACCGTTCGACGAGGAAAGTGTAATTTTATTAGATCCACCATTTCCACGGTGCAATTTACACGACTCTGGCGATCTTAGAGAGAATTTCGACACTCGCGCTGCAGCGTTTAGCAACGAAGGATTAACAGAAACAAAAGAGAGACACAGAGCCGCGTAACTGTACGCTCGAAACGCATGGCCTCGAATTAAAATCAATTGTGTGTGATGAGACCGCGGCTCACGATTCAGGAAATCGGGCTGTACAGTTAACCGTGCCGTCATCCTTGCGGATAATTCGCCGGCGACCGTTGGAAAAATCGCGGAGGAATCGAAGTGATCGGAGAAATTCATACTAATCGTCCAAATATACTTCGACGTAGCTCGCCATAAAGTGGGAAAGAATTTTCCCTCGAAACTGCCACCGTCTCTCGAGGCTTTGTTTGAAAAACCATGATCGATCTTCCAGTTCTCGAAGCTGCGAGATGTAAAGAACGAAGTACGTCCTTGGAGATCTCGGAATGGCCAGTTTGATCGAACCAGTTCTCCAGCGGAGAAACTGTCGGCCGGAGTTGTTCTTCGAAACTTTATAAACGAAAGAGAAGATCCTGTTTACCACACGGCGGAGAGGAAAATCCAATAAAACGTGGTAGAAAAACGTTAGAAGGCGAGGACGCGAGAATTGCGAGTATACGAAAGCGAAAGAACGACCGTCTGGTTAATTGAACCAGTCCTGTCGAACGCCCAGAGGGATCTGGGTAAATAACAGAGCGGCTAATCGAGGATACCAGTCATCCTGACCAAGAAATAGCACAGGTACGGGGAACGGTGCAGTGAACCTAGACTGTTATGATGGCACGCTCGGTGCAATAAGTGCAGCCTTGCCGCTGAAAGTCGCAAGGTCGTCTCTTCTCCCACCAATTCCCACTCTATTCCCCTCTCGTTCATTTTCTCCTCGATGTACAGTGGCGTGGAAATTGGTTAATTAATCGGTACCGTGATTAATATTTTCAAGATTTGCAAAAATTTCAACACTTACCAGATTATATATACAGTAAAAATTAATCCTTCTAAAAGGACAACGATCTACGTGGACTTTATTAAAAATCAGGGGCAATTAATCGAATCGTGATAAGATACTTCGTTAAAAATTTCTCACCGAAACTAGGAAATTCTGAGAACGATTAAATTCTAGTTAGTCAAATTGATCAAGAAAGAAACCTTTCTTCCTGGAAGAGTACAATTAAAGATAAGGTGTGGAGAATCGATGGGAATTCCTTCCTAATCATTCTAACAGCGATAACGACAATTTTGTCCCTCTGGTGGAAATTGCCGCTCGTTGAAACCGATTAAACCGAATCGATGCCACTTTCGACGTCACTGAACACTACGAGGATCTCCGCGTCCTTTACCGGAGGTAATCGTATCCTCGGCGGCTCGCAATTAAAGGGATACTAGTAAATTGCACGTGCAAGCCGTCCCACTCTGTCTGCTTGTACTCCGTCCTCCTCGTTTCTTCTTTTTTTTTTTTCATTATCTCCCTTATATTCGCGACCGTGATCCACAGCATCCACCACCGCCGTAGATTTATCATGCATCGTATGTGGGCTCGGTTCCAGCCAAGGTTCAAGGCTTTCGACGATCGTGCATCACGTTTACGGGAAAATGAGAATACCCATAGGGCTATTAACGTCGACATAAATAGAGCGTAATTATGGTAGAATGAATCAATGAGGGCCAGTATGCCGTTGAGCCTTGTTTGGCGCTATTAATCAAACGATCCACTAGCTGAATAATTTATCGCAACCTGATACATCTACGAAACGAAGAGTGTTATTGCATATCGGTTCAACACGGAAAATTAACTTTCCTTTTAACACTCTCGGCGCTTTTGTCTCTCGGTAGCATTGTTCTAATAGCTATCCCTTGTTTCTGAGAAAAAAATATTGTCTTATACAACGTAGAAGGTGTTGATCAGATTGTTCTTGAGAGAATTATTCAGTACAATTGTAATTATAACCGGTGAGAGTAAGAACGAAGTTGCATTGAATAGATTCGTTCTACAAGGAGAATGTCATTAACTAATAGCGTGAGTCAGTTGCGAGATTTTTCTTTTTCCACCGAGAATTCTGTGTTCTTTCCTTCTCTTTTTACCGCGAATTCTGGTATCTTTCAAGGTTGTGATGCTTTAATTAAGCCACGGTATCGTTAAAGTGTCATTAATACGTGGAATGTTTTGAACGATAAATTTTGCTGCACCGAAATCTATATTTGCATCGGTAGCAACCTCTTATTATCGTCTCTATTTGAAGACAAGAAGGGGCTTAAGCGATTCGTCGATTAAACGAAGCAAAAAGGCCAAACATCTACCGTGACGTTACGATTCATTTTCAGCCCCGTTTCTTGCCGCCTTTGACAATGGAATAAATCCATCCTTGTCGCGGAAAGACAAAAAAACAAAAACAAAACGTCTAGCGACTGTTCGCAAACCGCACCGAGTGGAATGTCCTTCGCGGATTCCCGGTTTTTTTCATCTCGAAAGAATGTCTCGTTAAAGAAAATGAAAAAGCTCCCTGCCGCTGCTGCATCCGTGCTCCCTCTGCATAATGCATTTTACTTATTGCACCTTGCAACTTCGTAAATCCCATTAGAGGCCACGCGTGTACGTGCAAAAAAGAAGAAAAAAACCGCGCGCATTAATCAATTAATCAAGCACCGCGGGTGATAACCGCACGAAATTCATGCTCCCTAATGCAAATCGGACCGCATACATTACGGCGGATCGCGTATACGCAACCCTCTGATTAATTTAACAAGCACATCTCTCTTTCAACCGCTTCCTCTTCTATTTATATTCGACAATATCTACCAAATGATTACTGCATCGTCCGAAAAGAAAAGGAACCATCGAACCGCGGCCTCGAGGAAAGACACCATTTACGGAACACGAAGACGAAATCGAATGTCGAGGACGAGAGTGGAGTTGCATCGAGTATGGCTAACTGCACGAACGATTCAATGCCAAGATCGACGAATCGGTACGATTGGTCGATGGCGGAATGTTCGATCGATCCAAATACAGCTCGCGGATTTTCGGCTGGTTCGACGCAACGTGAATGAACAATCGAGCCGGGAATTTTCGACTGGTGCACGTTCGCCACCAACACGTTGTAACCTTTGTAAGACGTGTCTGTAACCCGGTAAAACAGTTACGTGACTCTGCCTCGACTGTAACTCGCGAAAAGGCAAAGAGGAACACTGTGCCATTTTATGTTTCGGGAGGTGTGAAATTGCTCTTACCCCGAGGAATCTCGTCAGAATAGAAGATTAGGACAAGATTTCATCGAGGTAAAGATCGAATTACGAAACTACGGTGCAACATTTAGCAATCGAGAATTATTATCATACGTATCTGTAATTGCGGGATACGTTAATCAGTTCGGAATCGATCGCTACCTTTCATCGGGATAATAGCCGTGTATTAATTAGGCACGTATCGCATTGAAGAAATTTAATAGTGATATATGCAAGGTCTCGACGTGCGGTGTATTACATTAATCCTACTAAATTTTGACGTCACCGTTACACGATTATTACGACACGTGAAAAAAATGCTAATCAACGAAGTGAGTCAATGGGAACCTCGAGAGTCCTCGAACAGAACTCCAGTTATCAAATGTATCATAATTAGTAGAGTCGATAGAAATCACGTTCGGTATTAGGCACGACTACGAAATCAACGGTTAATCTGTTTTCCAATCGAACGTATCGTGTCTGTCTGTCAAGGGAGGATATACCTATTTGAAACACAACATCGTCGCGAAGTTTACACTCGTTAATTCACGTTCACTCGAGAAACGATAAGACGAGACAATCTCTAACTCCCGTCCGAGACATTTCTGTTTTCAGAGAAATTATCTGGTCAGACGAACAAAAAAGAAAATCACTGTAATTATTCACTTAGAATGTAGAACACTGCAGCAATTCCACTCACGTCACAATTTTCTTTAAGAAAAATTCCAAAAATTACCGCCCGAAAGAGACAATTCGTAACACTTAGTACATATAGAGAGAAACTACTCACCCAATCAACGATGCACTAAAAGTCCTGTCTAATACGAAGAACAGGTTCTCCTCATCTCGCGATTGTAAGTACCAATTTCCTCTGCAGCACCTTTTTGGAAGATCCACGATCTTGCTTGTAACGCGAGATGTTCGAAAGTGACGCGACGCCTACTGTGTTTTCAAGAACTATTCTGGAAATCGGTTGCCGATCGTGGCACGTTCTCGAGAGGGAGTACGTCCTGAGGACACGGATGGCTCCTACTTATAAAGACTTGGCCAAGTCTTGGCTCTCCAATTGGCTTCCACGTGTGTGTTCAACGTCTACGTAAGTCGGTACCCCCTGCACGTGCGTAAGTATGCGTGTCTGCGTGTACACAAGAAGGAATCGTGGCTCCGTCCAGGTGGAAGGGGGTACAAACCGTGTTCCGATCGTTATACGCTCGATGCTGTTACACATTACACGAAGTGAACGTTGAATGCTCGAGGAGGCGGTGCCGTTTCCTCTTTGACCATTCATTTCTATCCTACGCCAATTTTCCTTCAATTTTCACCATGTTTCCATGAACTCTGCGATTTTTCATCGATCGAACGATAGCAGCAACAGGTGGATTGAGCAACAGGTGGTCCGGTCCACGTGTAACTTTCATTGATCTCCAATTATCCCTTTAACTTATGTTTCTTTCTCAAGTGAAAAAAGTTGATTAGTTACATTTGGCACTCTTCAGTTTTAGGAATTAAAATTGATTTCTGTTACCAATGTAGCAATTTTTGCCGCACTTTGACAAAGCAAGGGGTTAATGATTTTAACGTGAGTTTTTCATATCTCGATGGACCTGAAATTTGTAAGGAATGCTTATTTTTCGTAAGGTGTACCATATAGGACATTTACAAACAGAGCAAAGAGATGTGAATATTTATATGAAATCCAACAGAGCAATTTGATCCAGGTTTTATATACGAGCAATCAGGAATTCATGGTTCACGTACGTCTCTTGATTTGTCTACGTTCATACGAAACAGGTTTGATTGCACTATCTATTTACATTCAATACCGTGAATCGAGTCCTCTCGAGGATGCTTCAATTAGCACGCTCGAATTTTCTTCCTTTTTCCCGACGTCATTTCCACGAAAATATCTCTGAATCTCTATAAACAGTGACATCTTTACAAACGTAATAAAATACACTCGTGAAACCCATTGAAACGTATACTTTCTTTTTCTGCTAAGAGTGGCTATTGCAGATGGTAAAGTCGAAACGTAGAAATCCCATCAATAATATCCCATGGAGAGAAAACCTGTTTGATCTTTTAACTTATCGATGGAATTACAATTAAAATTACGCTGTTTAGTTTTCCTCCGTACACTCTTGAATCTTGCACGCTTCCACTCGATGGCAAACCTTGTATAATTTGGGATCAACTCTGTCCAAACAGAACGTAGAAATTTTAAGCACCGGGAGTAACGAAGTGTCATATCCTAATTCTTAGCATTACAAGAATTAACGCGTGTTATATCTATAAGGCGTGTTTACGACGATAAGCGACGTGAAACCGCAATACGCTCGTAAATCTGCACGCGAACAAGACACAGAGTATGTCGGGTCGTCACAAATTATCTAGAGATTCTCCTCTCTGCACACGTCCTTGCTGTACACCGGCACGCAAACCGAGCCTCGTTTTCTTCCCATTTCACCGCTCAAGCACGTTACATTTCCACGCGAATGCCCCGCAACAGGTTCCTCTATTAATATCACCAACCGATATTCGATCTGAAAAAAAGAAAAATCCACGTACATTGTCCCATACTCGTCGTTTTGTTCCCCTCCGTGTCACTCAGATGCGAATTTTGAAGATTACCGGGCAAACATCGAATTCGCAGGAATCGATAAGAGACCAAGGTTAGATAAAAAACCAAAATTCTGATTTACGATGTGATGCAAATAAATTCTTTGTTTTGTCTCGAAGTTCTTTCAAAATCTGTGTTCAGAAGCTTCCAGCAATATTTATCAATTGAATCTTGTACAATAGTCTGTGGTGAATTTTTAACGATCGATCATTCTTGTTACATCTTTCTCGAGATAACAGTAGTCTTGTGACGTTCGCGTCGTGTGAAATCCTGTTAACAAAACACACGTACTTATACATGTATTACAACTAATCTACATTTCGATCTTCCGGTTCAGTGTCTATTACTTCTCCGATTGTTACCCAAATTATAGGCCTCGCGGAGGGTCAACGTTCGTACGGTACAAGTTCGTCGAACTTGCAACAGATGAAATACGTTTAGGGGAATAGTAAAGAGCAGTGAGAGGGGAAGAGTCGATTGTAATTTTCGGGCGAAAAGAAAAAGGCACGTGCTCGGCCACGGTTCAAGGGGTTATCGCCTATTATCAGTAATTATCAACGATTGTTCTTGCATGTACGTTCCACGCGCAGATTCCGGAATAACGAACCGACTCGTGGGAATTTCACCGTGCATGCCCTGCTCCTTCTTTTTCTCTTCCACTCAAGGATACTCATGGACAACGCCTCGTCGTTTGTGTAAACGATAAAAGCGTTCAACGTAACCGGCTAGAGAGAATCCTCGATGGGGAATACGGTTTCTAACGTACGTGTCTGCCAGTAAACAGTATAATGCGATAAATGCACGGGATTGCAGCGAATGAAACCCTTAACTCGGATCCCCCTGGATCGTGAACATTGCTATTTGGAAGCAACGGGGCTGCTGTAAACGTCTCTCAGTAATATGCGATTATGGGGACGCGGCTGGGAGTTACGCGCAACTTTAATTTGCCCTCCCAAGATTGTATCGAATCGTTCGAATAATTCTCGCTAGATTTTCGAAGCGATAACTTGTCACTTTTATGAAGAGAAAAGATGAAAAAGAATGGCGAGATTGTGTAGATCTAAACTAGATAAGGTAGAAACATATGGAGAGACACGAATATCTTAACCATTCGAATGCAAACGATCAGACGCGAGTCAGTTGCTAATTGTAACCAGCTGAAGAAGAGTCAAAGGACGTCTGCCAATGTGGAAACACGAATAGAAAACTATTACAGATAGTAGAATACGGTTGCAATGAGCAGACAGAGGGGCACGGTGCATCACTGTGCATACAGAAAATATACGATCGCGGTAGAAAGAGAGTACAATGGACCGTATCTCAGGTCTGGCTAGCCATAAATGTCTCGATGGAAAAATCCTCCCGCTTCACTGTACCCTCCAGCGATTATGGCTGTCGTTTTACCTCGGATTCCAACAAGGGAGGAGGCGATTCATTCTACGGAAAAGTCTGTGAATTAACGAGCAGCGGAAGTGCGCGGCCTCCTTGGACCAGACCGCGTGTATTCGAGGCCTGATCCATGAATTATTCTGCTACGAACGACTAACTCGATTCTCCTGTCTTTGAAATTTTTTACACGAGAACAGAGAGAGATAGAGAGAAAGGGTTGCAATCTTTGTTTAGGAGACAGCTGACTATTCTTCGACGGAGTTTCCCTCCTTACCCATCGTCGAAGTCTCCGGATTTTTCGCTCGTAGACTTTACTTACTACGGCGCGACTTATGGCCTGTTCTATGCATTATATGCACACGCGCCGTGAGGCAAAATTGATGGAAGAATTTTTTTTTACAATTTTCTCTCCCTTGAGAGACAGAGAGATGAAAATTGAAACGAGTGAAGAGAGAGAAGTAAGGGAGGCGCCAGGCGAGAAAGTGATTGGGGTTCACCTGTTACCACCTCGCCGGTGGAGCATCGTACGAATAATGACCGGGAATAATAAAGATCGCCCATGAATCCCCTTCTTTTTTTACCTTTCCTTTTCATCTTTTCTCCGGGAGCGCCGATAGGGAGAGAGAACCCTCGACTTGGAAGGCTTCGAAACCGGGCGCAACCTATAAATAACCACCGCCTCTTTGCATCTCTTTGCGCTTCTTTTCTTTCTCCTCCTCTCTTCTCTCATTCCACCGTGCACACCTCCGACGCACGCATTTTTGCGTTCAGAGACCCCGTAATTCAGGTTCCTTCGCACGTACTCGCGTACAATCGGCGCAATTAATGTCCATACTTAACCAGAAAACTCACCGTCCATCGTTTGTTGCAAAAATAAATCTCGCCGGGAGGAATAGAAACGCTCAACCCTTGGGATAGAAAATTGTTCGTTCGTTGGATTCAATTTCGTCGCACCGTTTAAGTGGAAATTCGTTCTCCTGTCTGTGGGGAAGAAAAAGACGTATTCGTTGAAAGAACGGATGAGACAAAAGGTCGTTTCGTTTGGTCGATGAACGCGATAAATTTAGGTGTAATGCTATTCGATTAGGAGCATCGAAACTGGTTAAAGACGTCGTTTTAATCGGTATGCACTGGAACGAGCATTTCTCTGTAAAGCGAAAACTCTGTAACGTGTCGTTAAGTGGTGGTTGCGCGCGTTCGAATTCATTACGAATGCTGGTTATTTATTAGCCGAGATCGCAGGGTGAAAACCATCAGCCAGTTTTATCAATTTCTCTGAATTAGGCGGAGTCACGATGGAACGTGCACTTTTAACAGTTAATAAGGCGAAAGGGAGAAAGGGTCGTGAACAGGTTATAATGCTTTGCGCACGTTTCATTTTTTTTCTTTTTTGTCCCCTTTCGGTCAATCTTTCAAACAAGATTATACCGCAGGTAACAACCATCGAGGATGATACCTGCTTTAAAGCAAATGTAATTCGTACGTATCTAGAGTCGAAGTATGAAGCGTAAAGTGATTTGCATAAGAGGCTATTCTGTTCAATTAGCCTCGCTCGAATTCCACGAATCGATGCGAAATTTCAGTATCTCTATGCGTGAAAGCGAAATTCATCCATACACAACGAGGAGCATCGCGACGAACGTTTAAGGGACCGAAAAAGGACCGCGTGCACTCGCGATCACCGGGGAAGATACGCTCGTGAATCAGCAAGAAATCAGTAATAATTTTCCCGGCTCCCTAATTTGCTACCTTAATGACTGAACATGATATGCAAATGGCAGTGCGACCATTCCGGCGTTATAATGCCCAAACGACACGACCCGGCGACGGTCAGGTGGACATTTTCGGCCTGGTCCCATCGACCCATCTACACGGTGGCGAAAATAAATCAGCCGTTGTTCATTAACCTTAGAAAAACTAACCACTCTATGACAATTTATGAAATAATTTTCAAAGAGACCGTACGATAAATTTCTCATAAATTATGTTTCCCATGGTTGCGATTTCAATTTTGCTCCGCTGCGAAAAAAATTACTCATCATTGTTCTAATCAATTATAGCTTCCTAATGAGATACTTACTTACTTATTTAAAAATGGTATGGAAAAATGGTATTGGTCACAGGAAGCAACGTTGTTTTTGTCCAGCCACGAATCTTGTTCTACGAGTTAGAAGCGCGAATAATTACCAGGTCGAAGGAAGAGGAAACGGGGAGTCAGCGAGCCGTTGAAACCGAGGTCGCTGTCAGCTTTCGGCGAGCGTTTCTGAAACAATGGGTTATTGATGACGTTCGAAGGCGGGGTAACAGTCCATTAATAACGCTTCAACATCGCAAATTCCGTTATTTTTCGCAAAAAAGACGTGTTTTCGACCTGCATATTGGCGACACGTTGCAATTGATAACAGAGCTCCGCGCATCGTTATCAAAAGTTTCTTACGGCAGAGAATAAACATCGAAGGAGATGCTAATGAATTACAAACATTACAAATGATTGATGGGGGGAGATTAGACGTTCGAGATTTCTAGAAATGAGATCTCAAACACGATGAAGGAGGCAAAAGGCATCGTAATGAATCGTTGAAGGATTTTATGAGAAAAAAATAAACTCTTTTGTGTTAAATGGACTTCCTTCCGAAAGTCTCACACTTAACAACTGTAATCTAAATTCTAACTGCGCGTATGAACTTCCCTTGCGTTCAACGATTATCATAACTTTTAATTAGGCGAACAGCCCGCGATAGGGCGTCTCTTGGGTGTGCTCATCTTGCAACAAGAACTTGAAAGACAATTCAAATGGTAAATCTAAGTATTCCACCTGAAGTCTTACGTTCTAACAGCGTTAACGTCTGCGTTAAAACCGAATTTGGGTCAAGCGACGTTCAAGAGGAGCTTGAACCTCGAGCGACTGCTTCGCTTGAATGCAATCATTCGCATTTCACGCGCCTAACAAGGTAAGGGCTTATGTAAATCGTATTACCAATTTTTTCACCGGACGGATGTCCATCTCGGAAAGAATCTACGTTTGCCGATTAACGGTTCACCCAAAAACGTTTGCTATACCTGTCGAAGAATTAGAATTAAAATTGCAATATCATCAACCCTTTCTTCGCAAGCTTATTCTCTGGTCCGAACAGTTCGAGTGTTAATCCCGAAGAGCGTAGAATCGACTATTAACTATCAATAATTACATCTTCACGGGTAACGCACGATCAATTATTCTATTAATTACACGAATTATAAGAACGATCGTACTAATAATTCGTATCCTCTTGGAAAGAATGCCGGGTGGTATCTGCGGTGAAAATCTAAATGAGAAGCTCTCCGCGTTTACTAACGGACCCTGAAGAAACGGGCGGAAAAAAATGAACGTACACAAGGACACGAGCACCATAGGTAAAAGTGTCACCAGTGTCGATCCCTCCAGGTCGTAGTCTTCTTTTATTCATTTATTCCGCGCACACCGAGGCATCCTTCGTGAAAGATTCATTCAACATTCCCGACATTTTTACTTGGCGGAATTGTAGGCGCGATCGCGATTCCTCCCCGATCAACAAGTTACCCGACACATGTTTGTCCTCCTTTTTCGCCGCTATGTATGATATTTTGTTCAGCAGGAAAAAGAAAAAATTCCCTTGAACTTGCCAATTTTTCTTTTCACCTGAAACGGTAAGAAGGATAAAATATCGAACGTCTTTGAACCCCGCGATAAGAAATGACAAATTACCGGCAACGAATAGGCGTCATTTTTTATCGGAAAGCTGGTATCAGTCGAGGAAACGAAGGGAGAAATATGTTATGACGATAAATCAGCGTATTTCCACGTGTTGACGATAGAATTATCGACGACCCCGTTGCCTCTTTTATCTTCAACTGCTTTCCTTTCCATCGAGCTTCTTTCCAAAAGCTTATCTGATTTTTAACTAAAGTCAACACAGTATTTTAAACAGAATCTCTCTCGCGCGATTCCGAGAATCTTTGAATTATCTTTTAACGTTATTATCGCCGAAGAAAAATTACGGAAAATTTTCGAGGATTTTGAAAATGGCAGAAGATACTGCGCTGTGGTTTTCTTCTTCAGACACAGATCGGTGTAGGAAGTGTAGGCGTGAAACGTGCCGTGCAGAAGGTTATCCTTGACCTAGAAGAAAACTGGATTCCGTGACCGAAATTGTCGATCAACGGATCGTTGGCATTTCACGGATGGAATCGAGATTAATCGATATGACGTACTTCGAACCTGCGTTTCGCATACTTACGAATTCCACGAGAACCTCCCTCTATCTTCTATTTTATTCCTTGTTCTTCGTCAAACGGAGGATTGGGTATTCTTCGATAATGCGGCGCTGTCGAAAAGCTTTCTTGTTGAGAAATATTAGCAACATAAACATCAGCTACTACGATACATCTGATTAATATAACGGAATACGGTATCGGGTCTTGTTGAGTCATAGTCTCTGAAAGGATCGATCGGTACGACTGCAAATAACACTCTGTTTACCATTCCCTCTAACAAGGAACTTTCGTATCGTTCTACTTTTACCGTCTTCTTCGTTTTCCTCTCATCTTTTACCTAACACATCCCGCCGTTTCGACATCTCGAACCTCGGTATTGCTAAAATTCTCGCGTGTCATCGTAATAACACTTATGAATGAAAGCACGCGCGACAATGCCACGAGGATTTGCACGATGACGTAGACTTTTATTACATCTCGCCGTATTTTTTGTCCCTGGAATAAAAAGTGTAACGGAACATTGTCGGACTCATAGGCAGACCGAGGAAGAAATATCTGCGGTTATCGGGACCGTGGAGGCGGTTTATTCGAGAACAGGTTCGAATGTGAAAAATCGGCTTATTAATTCGATTTTGGAGACAACGACACTGGTCTCTCTGATCTCGTATGCATAATCTCGCAAAACTGTGTTTCGTAACGTAACTCTGTAAGAAATTTTTGGAATTCCTGTGATAGGGAATTAATCGAATTTCCATTGAAATTAAAGAAACTATAGATAAATGAATTGGAGATAAATGAATAGAATTTAAGACAATTCGCACGGAAATTTAGAAAAAAGAAGGAACATTTTGACATCGTAATTAATCTACGATACGCAATTTGACACGTTTGATTAATACGGAACTCACGCGTTGAATATTTTTAGAAAATTTGGTTTCGCACCTTTGGGTAAATATGCAAATCGACGTCGAGCGACCAGTTTCCTTTTTCAGTACTTTTCTAAATCGTGTAAACGGATAAACTGATTAAATATTTGCTCGTGTATCACGGTTACCCTTGTTCACACAGAAATCTCGGTATTTTACACGTGTTGATGGTATCTCGAACGTCTACATTCGCCTGAGCGCTTCATTATTCTTCCGGAGACGTATGAATCTACTGGAAATTCGTTGTCCTAGTAATCGGTTTCTTGTATACAAGAGTTTCTGCATCGTCGTTCGATAAATCTTCCAGAAAGTTTAGCCGCTGAAAAATCTAACGGTATATATACTTATGTACATATGTAGAAGAGTTGAGGCGATAAAAATAAAAAAGTACAAGTGTGTAAATTCGTCGATGTTATGTACGAAGTGATACTGTGCTATCAACACCGAATAAGCAATTCCAACGGAACATCCGAGCCACCTAACGTTTCGAATTACCCTTATTATGTTAATTAGCCGAAATTATGGTAATCAAGATGAATTTATGCTAAACACGTAACGTTTCACTACTGGTGACTCCTCTTTCTATGTGGCTGAATTTTGGATGGAGAACAGGTGAGAGCATTACGCTCGAGTACACGAGGTAGATATACTGTTCATAATTATTAAAGGTTACATAGTGTAACTTTGGAAATTTCAACACTTCGAATATTCGAATCCCCAATATTTGAAATATTCTAATATTCAAATTTCCAATATTTCGAATATTCAAATCCCCAATATCTCGAGTATTCAAATCTTCAATATTTCGAGTATTCAAATCTTCAATATTTCGAGTATTCAAAACCCTAATATTTCGAATATTGAAAAACCCAATTTTTCGAATTATGGAATATTGAAATCCCCAATATTTCGAATTCTCAAATCCCCAATATTTCGAATACTCAAATTGCCAATATTTCAAATATTCGAACTTTCGTAACAGCCCTGCACACGGTAAAACAATCGTCAACAATTGCAAAGAGATTTATGAAGGAAAAGCGAGAACTGGGTACCTATAACCCAGAATTTTTCGAAAAAAAAAAGAAAAAAAATTGAAATCCCTTGATTTCAGTACACAATATTTCAGTTAACGGTATACAAGAGGAGATAATACTGCAAAGGCAATAAACCAATGCTAGGCGGTGTGCAAATTAACGGCGACAACGACACGGTTCCTCACGTTGATTTCCTCACTCGCATAACATTACTACGGGATTCTTGTTTGAAAAAGACAGTCTTCCCGAACGTTGCAACGGTCAACAGGCGATTTTTCCAACCAAAAGACACCTAACACCTCTCAGGTATGGAAACTAGCCGCGGACATTTGACACCACGGCTATGAATTTCTTTTTAATTCGATTACGAACAGTATACTAAATCGTTTCGAGTACCAACTGATTGCCTGCAATATCTCCTCTTTATTCATATCAATGTAACTCGCTGTGTAGTATCCTCGAAACCTGATACACACAAAACTACCAACACTTTATCCAGATATTTAATTAAATAGAAATAAATTTCGTCGAAAACTGTATCCCGTTTCATTGACTTTTCTCCGCTGGAAGGAATCTTGCTTTAGGTCACAAGCCCCCTGGTACCAATAAGGAAATTCACAGTCTTCTTGGACCGGCTGATTTTATGATCGAGATACAGTTAACCGTTGAATTCGACTCCTGCTCCACGATCTGCCTCCAGGTACCATTTCAGAACCTCCATCTCTCTCTCAATTCTCCTCGCCATTCTATACCACGCATAAATTCCACAATACCACGGTAATCCTGACAAATTAACCAATCACAGAAATTGTCAAGTGTTCCCAGAAATACGTGAATCTTTCCGAAAAAATGTGCCGACTGAAATTCTTCGTTACGGTAGCCTAAACACCGTCGTTCTTCGTGCCAATCTTGATCTTGCTAGGGTAATCAAATAAACGTCAGCTAATTACACGTCCATCGACGAGAGAGAAAAAAAGAAATAAAGAGCGGAGGAGTTGTTAAATCATTTCTCTAGCAGAGGCGCCGGTCACGTTCGAGGCATTCAGATCGAAGATAAAAAGAAGACACTTGGAATCGGGCGAATGCAAATTTCGGGAGGTAGGCCTTGGCCCAGAGTAGAGAGAGCCACCTCTCACTTTGCTCGGTCTATCATTCTTGAACTTGATCTTCGATCGTTTTCTCGCCTCCTCCGCCTCCTTCTCCTCGCCGCCGCCACACAGAATCTCAATAAATATAGTAGCCTACGTGGGCAGATGGAATTTATTCGCCTGGCGCGAAAGGGTCGTTAGCCAAGTAAAATGTGCTTCGGGCGTCGTTCCCAGACAGAAACATGAACAGAGAGAGAGAGAGAGAGAGAAGAGAGGAGGATCGACGACTTCGACTCGACGAAAAATAATCAAACACGCTGTAATGTCCCCGCTAAATGCTGTTCCGTTGGATCTCCAATAGCGTTCGCGACTTCCTGGGAAACGATCTCTCTTCGTCGTCTCTCTGTGTGCTTCGGGGTTGCGCAATTCCGATGAGTTCGCGTCAAAGGAAGCAGCGATATTCCAAGTGAATACCGTCGGGTATTAAATTTATCGTCGATAATTTCTATGGATTTTTTTTCTTCCGTGGAAATGTGGTAGTTAGTCGAATCTTCGTTAGGTTGGCTGCCTTCTATTTCTGAGAGGAAAGGGAATTAACTAAGTATCGGCTGAGGCATGTGGTTGATAGATCCGGTAATTAACCCTGAGACACCCAACGGAGGGTCGAAGAATGTTTTTTTTTTTTATAAAAGAATATGACTGTGAGACATACCAGATGTTTGTTCTTCTTTTTCTATGAATTTTCAAAATATTGCAGCCTTCGTTTGCATTTTGGACGGATCTGAAATATGAGAGTGCTTTTGTTTTTTAATTTTCCAAGTGTTACAGCCTTCGTTTGTCTTTTGAACAGTTCTCAAATCTGACGATACTGTACGTCGTCTCGATCGCAGGGTGCAGAAACGAAGGAGAGCGGTACCGTAAGAGAAGGAAGTTTCGAAAAAGCAAACAGAGGTTGCAAAAGAAAGATACAGACGCGAGAGACAGGAGAGTACTCGCGAATGGAAAAAAGGGGAAGAGCCCCGGGAGGAGAGTATAAAGGGCCGGGAATTCAGGCATGAACAACAGGTTTCTTTTTCGCGAGAAGCAGGACGCCAGCCAGGGTTCATGGACACCGATCTGGAGCTGATAAAAGCCACGGTTACTTCTTTCCTTCTCTTTCGAACCACGTTTTTCGGCTGACTCGCCCCGCCTCGCATCGACACGCTCCGCGGGTCCACCTTTTTAACAGCCGCCTGTTCCGTTACGAATATTATCGCCGAGATGCCAACACACGAAAGGGAGATGGCGATTCTTTGAACTGCGACGGCCTTGCACCGCGGGGAATCCCGGAAAAAATGCACCGACCAATGGTTACAATCGTTAAACCCTTTCGTTCTGAAATTATTCAACAGTTACGCTAAATATTCATTCGTAGTCAACGCTAGGTTTACGGACGTTTCTTATATACCTATCTCTACCGGCACATTTTCTTTAAAAAGCAACTTATTTCATTTAAAAACAACATATTATACACTGTTAACTTATAAATGGAACTACGTGATATTATGTGTTTCCATAAAATTTATAATAAGCGCAAGTGGTAGGAGAGAAATGTAAACGTAGCAAACGCTTTCTGTAATTTTCCTCGTGAAATTCGAAATGCGTCAAAGTCACGCGTTCCGTAAGCCTAGTGTTAAATAAGCAATTAAAATAAAATAATTGCCATTTTGTTTTTTTTATTTAAATTTCCCACAGAACCAGTCCTCTATCTTCTGGCCTTCTATGCTTGCACGGCTAACGAGACCTGAAACACGTAGATTCGAATCAAGAGGATCTTATTTGCGAGCACGAGGCAGAAATTCAAGTATGTATTCCGACTTAACCAGTAAAAGAAAGAAGAAAATTCCTCGGGCGATAATGACGGAAGATGATTCACATTGTAAAGGGTAACTTTGTGGCGTTTTGTTCCATCTCCAGGTTACGTCACGCCACTCTGACGATTTTACGTAATTTTTCGCATGCCTAGACCGTTTCGACGTACAGAATAAAAGGTTGCTTCCGGTACTACGGCGTTCGAAACGGACAGCAGAACCATTCTCGCTGTCCGGCTGTCTATTCGAATGAAAACGCTATAAATAATCCACGAAAAAATGGCATAAACGTACAACAGCTGCGTGATAATTCGTCTGGTATTACGACAACGTGGAATATTATTATACGAGAGATGTTACGTGTTTCCTTTCCGTATAAATATTACATTTTTTCCGTGGCCAGTTTGAATGACATTTCAACGTTTTCCATTCGTTGTAGTAATTATTGCCTTCTCACAATGGAAACTGCACATGAATGAAAATCCACGCTGTAACGATTTTCCATGAATCATCAATGAAAACGCCCTTGAAGTGACTGAGACAAATTTGCCTCCACTGAAATATATTGAAACAGAATGTCTTGAGAACGAAGGTGGCGAATGTACAGATTAAATGTTCATACGCGATGCACACTTAATAAACGATCATATTGATATTAATATTCATTTCTGTACCACTCATCACTTCCAATATACATAACCTTGTATCTATTTGTTGAACCACTTAATGTTGATTAAAACATAATAAAAATAAAGATAGCATCTCCCATTTGCTTGATTTATTTGATATAAAATAAAAAATTGTATCCTGCAACCGACGCAGTTATTAATTTTATCTCAAATAATATCGATTGCCTGAGTTTCTCTACGCCTAATCACGTTCCATTCACCCTCCTTTTATGCAAATTTCAATTTTCTCTCGAAATGCAACTTGTTAGTAGAAGTTTGCAAGAGGTTTGAATAATGATAGCCTTGCAAAGATGAAGCAAAAGCTGCATTTTGTAGAGCCTACACGAAGAATAATTAATACGGAATTGTATGTCTGATTATGTTAAAGTTTCCTATATACCTACATACATGTGTATTTGAGCAACGTAATTAATACGCATAACCTAACCTTAAACACTGGACTGTTTAAATTTTCGTTTTCCTAACGTCGTAATTGCAATCCAAAGAAAACCTGGAAAAATATCCTGCCTAATAATAAGTCTGCTTAAACTTATGGTCTGATTACATAAAAATCTAAAGATATACAAGAAAATACCATGTTTCTCCTTTAGTATCATCTGTTCAACTCACACTTCTTCCTGAAAGACAGAATGAAGAAAATATTGGGTACAAATACACTTTTATTGATCATTTTTTTACATGCATAGTTAGATTAGTAGTGAAACGCAATAATTCTTCTAACACACTTCTTTATGTACAAATCTGTAACAAAGCAACAACAATTTACTTAACAAGTGAACGGAAAATAAAATTACGTAATAAAAAAGAATAAGCATGTTTTTAGCGCCAATTTCCCTCTCTAAGGACATTGTGGCGTCATCTAGCGGTGAAATGACGTACTAACCCCGAAATTATCAACATAGGAAAATTTAATCTTAATAATTTTTAATTGAAATTATTTAATTTGCAAGCACGTAAATTAAAGCAATTTTAACTGTAATATTCTATCAGTTCAGTGCAAATTCTGACTTAAAATAACGAGAAAATAGTAAAAGTATGTTATGCTTCGAAAATATCATGGATAAATTTTAATGCAAAGTTTCAATATACGAACCTTGTAAGATCTTGTTAATTAAAAAATTTATCTTGGAATTAAACATAAAAATAAGGAAGGAGTTCCTAGTGGACAAAGGTTTCTTAAGTGACTACCACATTTTCAATACAATTTTTACACCATAAAATCCATTTATTCAAATAATTCTACCAACTGTACAACAAATACGCAATAAAATCTTTATGTATGTAACTTACAATATAATACTAGTATCCTGTAATATTAATAAATCCATTGACTACACTCTTCTATCGTAATCACAGAAATTTTAATAGTTAAAAATTTTGAAAAAATTACATTAAATAAAATGGAAATTAATTAACAATATTGTAGATACGTCACAAGTCATGCAGATATGAAAATACTGCGCATATCATTGTACTCTTCACTAGATTAGTATTTTTATTCGACCAATAATACTGCTCGTACTCTCGTCAAATGACAAGCAAGGATACCAATAGAGAGAAGTTCGTGGTTTATTTGAACTATCGGATGCATTAAATTTGCCTCTAGAATTATCGTGAGATAATAGAAACACAGAATGAGAATGGAAGTATCCGACAGTGTGCGCAGTACTGTGCGACTAAGATAGAGAAGACGCTTTGCTATTGGCCGAGAGGCAGCCAAGAGTTGCCCATCGGTCGATAAATCAACATGACGGAGAAAAATCATGAATATCTTATTATCCACATAATCTGAAGACACTATACCTTTTCAATAATTAGTTACTAACAATTTTTTATACAAAATGTCGACAATGATACTCCCTAACGTTATTTTATTAATTTTCTTATTATTGGAAAAGAAAATTAAACTATTTTTTAAACTTGAGTTACGTACTTAGCAAGAAAATGCATAGTTGATATTTAAATTCTGTTAAAATTAATGATTTAATCATTCCTTACTCTATTAGACACTTCGACAACGAATAAGACAAGGCAAACGGTAGAAACAAAGAAGGATAACGAGAGAGAAACGAGTTAGCAAGGAAAGGAATGACGGTTGATAAGGATAGCAACAGTACCGCGTGTTAGATAAGGAAAGAATTGGCGGTTGATAAGGATAGCAATAGTACTGTGTGTTAGATAAGGAAAGACTTATCAAGAAACAAGGAGACAAAAAATTAGTGAGCTAACGCCATCTCGCGTTTGGCCGCGCGAACTAACCACTCGTTAATAGGATAACAGAATATAAACAGAGTTATTAGACAAGGAAAGCACTACTCTGCGACAAGGACAGAGCGAAAACGTTTCCTATTGGCTGGCGGGCACCCAAGCTTCACCAATCACGGTCTAAACCAAGTCGAACTAACCACTCGTTAATAGGATAACAGAATATAAACAGAGTTATTAGACAAGGAAAGCACTACTGTGCGACAAGGACAGAGCGAAAACGTTTCCTATTGGCTGGCGGGCACCCAAGCTTCACCAATCACGGTCTAAGCCAAGTCGATCGGTGAAAAATCATTAATAACTCATTAATTAAGATGATTCTGTGAACTTTTAGAATTGAAGAATGAAGAGTGGACCTTCAGCAACTTTCACATATACTTTTTAGTTCTCTAGACCCTCCCAGTAATTAGTTATTAACAATTTTAGTACGTGATGTCGGGAACGATACCCCGTACCGTCAAGTATCTTCCGGTTTTTCAATAATTTCATAGCTTTCCGCTAAATTCTCATGCAAATAACTACATGCGTTTGAAAAGCAGTTCCCTTAGCTACATTCTTTTATAATTTTTATTAACATATTCGGTCTAGTTTAGGAGTTATTAAACATTAAAGGGGAGCGTCTCCTATTCATCGCAGACGTATATAGTGAACTGTTTTAAACAATTGCTAATATCAATTAAACCACACCACTTAGAGCTACCAAACCAATTGCAGAATATAGACAAAGGTTCATTCTACATTCTGCATGCTTAAAAGTGCATAATTTTTCACGTATTTCTAGTAAAATAACGAAAATGTGTTACGCTTGAATGCGACGTATGTAAACGGATGTAATACGTTTACGGTTTTTCAATAATTTCATAGCCTTCCGCTAAATTCTCGTGCAAATAATTATATGTATCTGAAAGGCAACTCCTTTACCTACATTCTTCTCTTATTTTTATTAATATATTCCGTTTAGTTTAGGAGTTACTGAGTATTCTTTGGGTGAGTGTTGCAGGCGTTGTATTCAAGTGTAACACATTTTCGTTATTTCTGTCGATATGCGTAACTGATTATGCACTTTAAGGCATGAAGAATGTAGAATGAACCTTTGTCTATATTCTACAATTAGTTTGGTAGCTCTAAGTCGTGCGGTTTAATTGATATTAGCAATTGTTTAGAACAGTTCACTATACGCGAATACGATGAACAGGAGACGCTCTCATATAATTTTTAATAATTTTTAAACTAAACGGAATATGTTAATGAAAATTATAAAAGAATGTAGCTAAAGGATCTGCCTTTCAAACGCATGTAGTTATTTGCATGGGAATTTAGTAGAAAGCTGTGAAATTATTGAAAAACCGGAAAGATACTTGACGGTATGCAGTATCGTTCTCGACATCGCGTACTAAAATGATTAATAACTAATTATCGAAAGGGTCTAGAGATCTAAAAAGTATATGTGAAAGTTGCTGAAGATCAACTCTTCATTCTTCAATACTAAAAGTTCACAATTTATAGATAGATTCATAGATATTCGCAATTATTTATAACAGTTGTTTATATACGAGTACGATGAACAGGAGACGCTCTCATATAATGTTTAATAACTCATAAACTAAACGGAATATGTGAATAAAACTTATAAAAGAATGTAGCTAAAGGAGTTGCCTTTTAAACGCATATAGTTATTTGTATGGGAATTTAGTAGAAAGCTATGAAATTATTGAAAAACCGGAAAGATACTTGACGGCACGCGTATCGTTCCCGACATCACTTACTAAAATTGTTAATAACTAATTATTGGGAGGGTCTAGAGAACTAAAAAGTATATGTGAAAGTTGCTGAAGGTCCACTCTTCATTCTTCAATACTAAAAGTTCATAATTCATAGATAGATTCATAGATATTCGCAATTGTTTATAACAGTTGACTATATACGAGTACGATGAACAGGAGACGCTCTCATATAATGTTTAATAACTTCTAAACTAAACGGAATATGTTAATAAAAATTACAAAAGAATATAGCTAAAGGAGTTGCCTTTTAAACGACGGAATATGTGAATAAAACTTATAAAAGAATGTAGCTAAAGGAGTTGCCTTTTAAACGCATATAGTTATTTGTATGGGAATTTAGTAGAAAGCTATGAAATTATTGAAAAACCGGAAAGATACTTGACGGCACGCGTATCGTTCCCGACATCACTTACTAAAATTGTTAATAACTAATTATTGGGAGGGTCTAGAGAACTAAAAAGTATATGTGAAAGTTGCTGAAGGTCCACTCTTCATTCTTCAATACTAAAAGTTCACAATTCATAGATAGATTCATAGATATTCGCAATTGTTTATAACAGTTGACTATATACGAGTACGATGAACAGAAGACGCTCTCATATAATGTTTAATAACTTCTAAACTAAACGGAATATGTTAATAAAAATTACAAAAGAATATAGCTAAAGGAGTTGCCTTTTAAACGCATATAGTTATTTGCATGGGAATTTAGTAGAAAGCTATGAAATTATTGAAAAACCGGGAAGATACATGACGGTACGCGGTATCGTTCACGACATCATGTACTAAAATATTAATAACTAATTATTGGGAGGGTCTAGAGAACTAAAAAGTATATGTGAAAGTTGCTGAAGGTCCACTCTTCATTCTTCAATACTAAAAGTTCACAATTCATAGATAGATTCATAGATATTCGCAATTGTTTATAACAGTTGGCTATATACGAGTACGATGAACAGAAGACGCTCTCATATAATGTTTAATAACTTCTAAACTAAACGGAATATGTTAATAAAAATTACAAAAGAATATAGCTAAAGGACCTGCCTTTCAAACTCATATAGTTATTTGCATGGGAATTTAGGAGAAAGCTATGAAATTATTGAAAAACCGGGAAGATACATGACGGTACGCGGTATCGTTCGCGACATCATGTACTAAAATATTAATAACTAATTATCGAAAGGGTCTAGAGAACTAAAAAGTATATGGGAAAGTTGCTGAAGGTCCACTCTTCATTCTTCAACTCTAAAAGTTCACAGAATCATCTTAATTGATGAGTTATTAATGATTTTTCACCGACAGACTTGGTTTAGACTGTGATTGGTGGAGCTTGGGTGCCCGCCGGCCAATAGGAAGCGTTCTCTCTCTGTCTTTGTCGCACAGTAGTGCTTTCCTTGTCTAATACCTCTGTTTATATCCTGTTATCCTATTGAAAAGTCGTAGTTCGTGTCTCCAAACGCGAGATGGCGTTAGTCTGGCCCCCACTTTTTTCTGTCCTTGTCTATCCCTATCGCTTTCCTTGTCTACCACGCGGCACTATCGCTATCCTTCTTTACCGCTATATCTTTCCTTGTCTACCACGCGATACTATCGCTATCCTTCTCTACCGCTATACCTTTTCTTGTCTACCACGCGGTACTATCGCTATCCTTGTCTACCTCTATACCTTTCCTTGTCTAACACGTAGTAGTATTCCTATCCTTGTCTACTTCTACACCTTTCCTTCTCTAACACGTGGCCCCATTTCTATCCTTGTCTCCCCCTATTCCTTTCCTCGTCTTACTCATTGCAGAGATACCGTATACTGGTACTGAAAGAATATCAATTATGACAGAAATTAACATCGAATCGCGCATTATTTCGTTACGTACGTATTCTATGAAGTATCGGCTACACATGTGGGTGAATTTTATTAATTTCCCCGTAGATTTTCCGGAAAAATTTCTGCAACGAGTGAACCCATGTCAGTCGCTGTAATTAACGTTGATGTACAATTACACAGAACAGTCAATTTTGGAATAACGTTTACAAGAGATCACTGTGCCGTTGTAAATGAACGTGTCACGTTACATATGCGTTGATTAACGGTGTACAATTGGTAAATTTGTTACAGCGCGGAAAATTGGAGAACTGTTCGAAACCAGCGGTTTCACCTTGGGTGACAGCGTTATCGGTGTTATTCGATGAATTCGACGATCGAATCCTCCCACTCTTATCTATACCCACGAGAAGTTTCAAAATACGACCTGATCGCGAAAACATTTGCTCAGATTAATAAAGCACGGTGCGTGGAAAAACGCCAAGGGCACAGGTGCGAAAGAGTAATTTATTATTGTCCCAATTGTTAATTACATATGTGTTAATTAACAACCACTATTTTACGCTGAATATCTCCTTCGTTACCTGTTGTTAACCATATACGACATAACATAAATATATTATTCCTCAAGTATTGCACATTTAACAACTCCTTATTTGTCCTCAACATATACCGTCTGTCTCAGAAAATTGAGATTCATTTTCGTTTGGTCACAGATAGAGAAAAGTTTCAAAGGGAAATCTCTATCTTCTCGTTCCTTCAAAATGGAGGTACACGTTCTTTTCTCATATTTCAACATAAGACACGAATTAATATTAATACAAACATAATATTCTTCAAATAACAGAGGGTGTTCCCCTAGCGTCGGACTCTTAAGGTTTCTCTTAAATAAATCTCTCCGCCTGTGCACACGCGACTGAAACGCGCAGGAAACTTATTTTCATTCCTTCTGTCTCCTCCAGGAGAGATACGCAGAATAACGGCTCCGTGGCGTTTCAATTACTGCAGATATAACCAACGTCCGATATTAGGTGCTGTCCGGCGTCAAGGGACCTCCCCCTACACATTTCATATTCCTCCATTTGTTCTCAACACGTTCGTCGTCCAGCGTGAATCGGTCGAGTTTCTCGCGGGGCCCAAATCCGATAGTCGGAGCGCAACAACGTAAACACAGCGATTAGCTGGAATTTGCGTTCTATGTTACCTGTTCGATTGTCCTTATCCGGTCGCGCAGCCCACCGGCCAGTATCACATCATAAACTAATAAACAGCCCTTTCCAGTTTTCATATTCCTCCATTTGTTCTCAACACGTTCGTCGTCCAGCGTGAATCGGTCGAGTTTCTCGTGAGGACCAAATCCGATAGTCGGAGCGCAACAACGTAAACGCCAGCGATTAGACCTAGCCCCTAACAAATTCCTTCCCTACCATAAAGCAGTTCAAGTCGCATCCTGGTCATGTCTCCTATCCCTTTCCGGGTTTTTCCCCAAATTATTTCAACTTTTGCCCACCACCTTCACCCTCACGTTCTCCTTCCACTAGTTTCCTAATATCCAGTCACACCTCCGCATTTTTCGAGACCTTCTTTTCCACCACCTTCAACGTCCAACCAATCAGAACATACACCGACCCAATATATACCCACGCACCACCACAAAATAACGAGTTCAAAAAAGACACTTCACGAGGACAAGTAAAACCAAAAGACACATCTCAAGTATCATTCCTTACCTCCGGAAACGTTCGTAAGGAAAAACACTGTACGATACGCGGTGTCGAAACATCGGAGTGAAGAGTTACGACCTTCACTAACGCGCCGTCTTTAATAAAGTAGATCGCGTTGCATCGCGAACTAGAAACATTACCAGAAGGAGACAAATTCTGGAACGCCAGGAAGCGAGAAAAAATGTAAAAAAGACCAACATATTGCCCCAATTGTCCAAAATCACGAGAAATGTGTTCCAACTGTTTTAACGAATACCATGCTACGTAGTATAATTGTTCCGTACCGAACATTTTTCTGTCTATTTTCGCATCGAGTCTTTCTCCTTTTATTTTTATAGCAGGAAATTGTAAGACGGGCCTGAAGAATCCGCGACCCATAGGATTAGCCGGGGCCGTTATTAAGCGCGTACCCTCGGTAATTTCACCACCAGAACTCAGTTTATTAACCATTGTCCCAATTTTCCAATTACTGAACTAGTGTCTTCCTTCTCTCATGTCCTATCTCCTTTTTCGGAATTCCCCAGAACCCCGACACCACCCTCAGTTTATTAACCATTGTCCCGATTTTCCAATTACTGAACTAGTGTCTTCCTTCTCTCATGTGCTATCTCCTTTTTCGGAATTCCCCAGAACCCCGACACCTCATCCTTCTACCACCAGCTTCTACCACCACACCCTACGACCAATACTTAATGTTCTTATTTCTCCCATTTTTCACTTCCAAAATGAAACTCCACCCTCAGTAGCTGAGATGCCTGACTTCCTCTGAATTTCGAATCAGTATCATTTGTCGTATACCTCTCTCCTATCTTTCATTAGTTTTTAGTCATCCTGCCTCCTTTCCTTAACTGTAAACAAATCCGCATCATCCTAACGTTAGTCACCCCGAAACCTAGACCTCCACATCATCCTTTACTCATCGCTGAACCTAGACCTCACCGCCTCTCCCTACATTCACCTCTGAGACCAACCCCTACTCTTGTACTTACAGAACCTATATCTAGAAACCTTTTCCCTCGAAACAGCAGATTTTTGTCTAGTGGTCTTCACGCACCGAACGTCACCGAAGTGTCTAATAAAGTCGAATGGTACTACACGCGGAATAGCTCCCTTATTTCGCCCCAGTTTCCGTCAGGCTCTCCTACCGCGTACCTATTGAATATAATAAACCAACGCAAGGAATCGCGGGCCGCGGAATACAACACATTCTGAACGTTAAACAACCAAGTATTGAGTCAGTCCGAGCGCTAAACGCATAATCAAGTTGGGGAAATTCCGGGATCGCTTCAGACCTCGTTAGAAAACAGTCCGATTTTTCTCTCGTGATCCAAGTTTGAAACATAACTCAAACCGACGCGAGTACACGACAATAATGTTGTATCTTATTTTAAATATAAATTTGCCGGTGCTTATTCCATTTGAAGTAACGTGGTTACGAATAATAAGGCGTGACTAGGGTTGCGCTATGTACCCACACGGTAGTAGCAAGATCTTTTTATTCAACGTTGGCTGACGGCTTTGGAGGTCCGTGCAAGACCGCCTTCCTGTCGCCTCGCTTTTCTCCTACTGCCTTTCGGCTACGTGTTAATCATCCCTGACTGGTCAACCCGTCGCATCGGTGTTAATCAATCAGGTAATTTCTTTCCGAGTCGCTGCGTGTCCCTTGGCGCGCTTTTTCGGGGACCGCAGTGATGTCATTTGGCGACACAGCTGAGTTTCCTCCAGGTCAGGTACTCGTGACCTGCCGGTTTCGAAAACCCTTGGTCTATGATGCGGCAATTTGCTATGGAGGCCGTCGGAGAAAGTTTCTGCGCGGACATGCATTGTCCTATTTCTAGAAATGAAATAAGCTAAAAACGGTTTCCTCAAAAATAGTAGAAGGGTGCAGTTTCACGTGGGAAACGCGAAGTGGACGTCTGGTCGGATACTGTCGGTCTTATTTCTCGATTTCCTGTCAAAAGCGGAGCATGCCGACGCGGAGGAAGATCGACAGCGGCGAACACTGACCTCCCTCTACTACTTCGCTTGTGTCCTTGGCCTTGAAACGAGAACGTGTTTTCGGGAGATGAAATCCAAGCGCACAGGTGGAACGTTAATTGGCCGGCCGTCATAGCGAACGTAAGTAAAGGCGAGGAGAGAGCCTTTACTTTCGCTCCGTTACGGAATCGGCGAGCGTGTGCAGAGAGGAAGAGGCGATAGCACGGCGGGCCCGCGGGAGGATCGACGGTATTTACCGATCGATTCGAATTTTTCACAATAGCAAGGAGGAGCGTGTTTGGAAATAGAGCTATTTATCGACGGACTTACGCTTTTGAACGTACTAAAGGACTGCTGCTGGGCACCCAAGAAGAAAGTTGAGGTCCTCTTGTACCTAGGAACTGTTTACTTTATGGTATCGCATTGTGCAGGGCGGGACTCGAAGGCGGACACCAGCCTTTGTTTAGAATAACGCGGAGACATTTTTGTCTTCGCTTGATTATTTCCATAGGGTGCTGTTAGGAATAATCCAACAGCGATGATAGCGGCGTAACGGAACAGCGATTTTTCCGTTTCATCGTGGAGATAAATTAATTAGGAAAATTCTGTGTTGTCTTTTTCGGACAAATAATATACAGTTTACAATAACATTCTTCTGAAATCATGTTTTCAACTTTTTTAACTCGTGTTGAACAATTTTGGACGCAACAGGGAAAAGTTAAATTGGAGGAAAGTGTGAATTTTTGAATTTTTATCTGCGATCATGCGTGTCGGTGATTATGAAATTGACCTAATGTATATACTTTTCGTTTGGAGATATTTAGATTTTTGTACTGTCAACCCTATTTCTGGCTATTTTTTTCTTTATTATAGGTAGCTTGGCAATACAGGATAAATAACAAATTTCGTTCGTTCCTCTTTTTCTTTTGGGCCTCTTTTGTAATTACCGGCAGACATAATTTCGTTTAAATTGGCTCCGTTTTTTATCTGGGTTGCTCTGTATGAACTTTACTCTAAAGATACAACTCGCGTTCACATCCAAACTCGATTAAATTGTGAATGCGTTAATAATAGGTGATGATTATTCCTGCAATAGAAATTTCGAAAAATTGAGAAAAGAAAGAATAAATGTATTAGACAAAGGAATTTTCTTATCTCACTGTTGAAATCTTCCGAGAAAATAAGAACCACCGAGTGAATTCGGCGAAAGAAAGTAGAAAATTGCGAACGAAGGTTCCGAGGCGAGCGTCTGCGCAAACAGAGTATTATCCAATTTGAAGCTTTAATTATTTGTTTGCCGACATAATTGGCTTCAATTAAACTTGAATTCGCGCAAATCTACTCGCTTCTGTGCACCGAAACTCGGTTCGTCGTTCAGCCTTCTTCGCATTTCACCGTTTAACCAAATGTTTGCCGATAGATCAACTTCGAAAACGTTGCACATGTTTCTTTTTAAAATAGCAACAAGGTCCGATGAGGTGCACCAAGCAGGAAGTTTCAGCCGGAAGAAATTAATCCTCTCGAGCAGATGTACCTAAGAAAAGAGATGATTCGAGGGATGATTAATGTATCGATCATTTTAATCCCTTTCGATCAAGCGTGTCACAGTGTGGCCTCTGAGACATGAAAAGACACCGGTAAACGATTCAAGGCCTGCTCTAATGCTTCGTGTCTGACAATGCTTTAGATTCGTGCTTTTATTATTCTTCTTCCGCGTATTTTGCTGTATGTACACTTCGATAACGTAGATCTGGTGTTCAGATTACGTGAAAGAAGATTGAAATTTTGAAAGCAGTTGCTGCCTAATTTTGTCCAGATTGATAGAAAAATTTGGAATGCTAATTCAGGAAAAAGAACGATTAATGTTTGTCTAATATTCAAATATTTTCTATGCATTTGGTACTGACGATTGTTCTTTAGATGGAGTATTTATCGAACGATTTAACGAATACCAATCAATTGTGTACACACCCAATGTAGAAACGTTCATTCTTTCACGCGTTAAACGACTCGACTCGCTCAAACAATCAATCAAACCAATCAATCTAGACATTTAACACTGCGCAAAAGTTACACGACTTACACAGACACTCCGAAAGAAAGACTTACCTTCGTTATCTACCGTTCTCTCAATATCGAACAACATCAAATAGCTTCTCGAAAATACTATTCACCGACGAAAAAAATTTCCCAATCAAACTCATGCAATTCTCTCATCTAATTCCAGCATTCTTTCAACATCAAATAGCTTCTCCAAAATAGTATTCACCCACATAGAAAATCTCTCGATCGAACTCATCTAATACTCCAATCTAATTCTACCATTTTTTCAACGTCAAGCAACATGAATTGTCGTATAGCTTCTCCAAAATATTATTTACCTAAAAAAAATCTCAATCAAACCCACCCAGTACTCCCATCTAATTCCATCATTTTTCCAACATCAAACAGCTTCTCCAAAACACTATTCACTCACAAAGAAAGTCTCTATCAAACTCACCCAATTCTCCCATCTAAACTTCTAATTCTACCATTCTCTTAACATCAAACAACATCAAACAGCTTCTCCAAAACACTATTCACCTACAAAGAAAGTCTCTATCAAACTCACACAATACTCCCATCTAAACTTTTAATTCTACCATATTCTCAACATCAAACAACATCAAACAGCCTCTCCAAAACACTATTCATTCACAAAGAAAGTCTCTATCAAACTCACACAATACTCTCATCTAAACTTTTAATTCTACCATATTCTCAACATCAAACAACATCAAACACACGTCATACAACTTCTCCAAAACACTATTCACCGAAAAAAAAATCTTCATTGGGCTCACCTAGTATTTCCATCTAAACATTTAATTCTACCATTCTCTTAACATCAAACAGCTTCTCCAAAACACTATTCACCCACAAAGAAAATCTCTATCAAACTCACCGCATACTCCTATCTAAACTTCTAACTCTACCATTCTCTTAACATCAAACAACATCAAACAGCCTCTCCAAAACACTATTCATTCACAAAGAAAGTCTCTATCAAACTCACCGCATACTCCCATCTAAACTTCTAATTCTACCATTCTCTTAACATCAAACAACATCAAACAGCTTCTCCAAAACACTATTCACCTACAAAGAAAGTCTCTATCAAACTCACCCAATTCTCTCATCTAAACTTCTAATTCTACCATTCTCTTAACATCAAACAACATCAAACACACGTCATACAACTTCTCCAAAACACTATTCACCGAAAAAAAATCTCAATCAAACTCACTCGACACTCCCATCTAAACATCTAATTCCACCATTCTCTCAACATCAAACACCTCACACACACACTTCACCCACCGCGAACATAGCACCCACAGCTTCTCCCACGCTCCATCCACCGACGTCTATATCTCCGCGACGATTCACTCTACGGCGATACTTGGAAGCGGAGATTGGCGTTGCGCAATCGGTTCCTTTATCTCCTCGAATCGACTCGGGCAGGGGCATATATGTTTCCGCGTGAACGCGTGCCGACAAACGCGGCCGCGGATGTGAATGGTTCCTCGACGCGATCGGGAACGAAGAAACTCCGCGTCGTCGCTCGTGGCCACCAGATAAAACCCGTTCCTGCATTCAGTGAATAACGAGTCTCCGTGTGGCTGTCCACTCGGCTGCAACTGCACGCGACCAACCTTTCTTCTCCCCTTAGACGAGAGTTCCACCAGCTTCTCCACCCTTCGCGGAAACTGTTTTCTCCGAACCTGGAAAATCTCCTGCGGGGAACGATTCTACCTTGTTTTCCAACAGACTCCGCAAGTTTACTCACCGCCGATAGAAAAGAGAACGAATCAACCGTGTGTTCGAAGCGTTGGGAAAACGTTGGGAAATTGAGAGACCGCCGGCACAGTGAAAGGGAATCGACAGAATTCATGAGATATCGTCCCGATAGGTAAAGTTTCGCACGAAATTTCATTTTTCCTGCACAGAAGTCCACTTTGTCAATTGTGTCGTTCGTATTTCTTCTTCTTTCCTCTTCTTTCCTGGAAAAACCAGCTATCGATAGATGGAAATTTTTAGAACGATCGAAGATCGACGGGAGGGGAGATGAATTTATGGGAAGTGCCGGAGGAAATTGAGAGCACAAGTTTCTTCAGCTGGAGGAGAGTGAATTGTTTACTGTGGAAGAAAGTTTTGCTGGTCTGCTTCGGGGACTTTTCGCTGATGACTTTCTTTCTGGCTACGCGGGAGGTGTTTCTCACCGACGATTTCCTGGACGAGGACGAAACTTTGGAGATTTTGTAATCCTCCTTTCGAAGGTAAATTGTCTTCTATTTAACTGGCGATTTAACTAGTTCGATTTAACTGGCTGTCCATCGTACTTTGTCGTTTCACTCAGACGAAAATAAGCGAAGATCGTCGATCGATCAACTTGTACTTAACGCAATATCTCATATCGATTTTTTCTGTCCAGCTTTCGAGACGTGTCGAGATAATTTCACGTTAATTATCGAACGTAGACTCGTTTTATCGGTGAAAAACGAAGCGAGCAGGGCGTAAACAAGAAATTTGGATAAAGCGATGTATCGAAGGATAGGATAACAAGGGCTCGCTACAAAAACAGGGCAAAATGAGTACGCCCAGCGGAATAAACGGCGTAAATGGACACGTGGAGGGACACTCGGAGATCAAGGTAATTTTTCTTATCCGAAAAGTATTTTCATAACGAGCACCTTTTTATCGCCTTATCGAACCGCGTTCTCCACTTAGGCAAATTACTGTGTAACGATGCTAATCAGTTTGCGTTGTAATACTTAGCACCACGTGGGAGTTACCTCGAAACACTCTACTTTGCTAAAATCTATCAATAATCGAGTGATTGTATCGGACGAAACAATAAAAAATTTTCCTCTGCGAGCTTTCTTCAACGCCGATTTACGACTTATCGTCGCGAAATGTCGTTTCATCGACTACTTAACACTTCGCCGACGTTCGGACAAGGCAAATAAGATCGGAACGTTCATCTTCGAGTGGACTTCAAGTCCATTACGCAAACTTGATGTTATCGTGACGCAAGGAGAGAAAAAAATAACGATAAATACGATTACACGAAAATACATATATGCAACGAATCGAAGCTAATAATCTTCGTTTTTTTCTATCACACAGATGGATCTGGATCCAGTTGCGACGAAGGAACGGGAGAGAAAAGGTGTCGTGTACCAGGTAGAATATTACTTTCGTCCAGAAAATCAACAATTAACGATATCTCGTCGAGAAATCGGCGAATTAACGCCGACTTTGAAACGACAAAACGTCGTTTTGACGGCGTGATTCAACTAACACACGGTCCCCGAGTCGCAATTGCACACTCGCGATTTCCACGCGAATAAATCACGCTCCCTCTACGAGAAAACAGGTCTATTTCTAACGGAATATGTAATCACGAATTAACGATAATAGCGGAAAGATCGCCGGTGTCACCAAAAGTTCCAGGAATTATCAGCGGAGAGTGAATCTCATTTTTTCGCGCGACTGATTCTCGTGTTTGTCGAAAACAGCAGAAGTCGTTGACACGTGTCGGGAGTGTATTTATTGGAAAACGACAATAATTGTGGCACGATGATAATGCGCGTGTTGGGTTTATTTTGTCAAGCTGATAATTTCGTTTTCGCGGTATCAGCGATCCTCTCTGTTTAATGAGTCACTTCTCGAGAGAGAGAGAGAGAGACGCTTTTTTATCACCAGAGCTTTACGTTACTACAAATGTTGCCGTGACATAACGCCATGCTTGCTGGATCAGACTGTTTTCTTTCAACGACCGTGATCTTTGATACGAATGCAAAATGGTCGGATTTAAGAAATGCAATTCAACTCGTAGAATTTGTAGATAATTCGATGAAAAATGTCTGTGGTATTTTCGCCATTAATTATTCTTAAACGAGGAAGATAAGCGTAGCTTCTTCCGCGACAATCCGAGGCAGCAGCTGTTATCTATTTAAAGCGGTGCTAAAATGCAGAATTTCAAGCGAAGCTAATAC
Organism: Habropoda laboriosa; assembly: GCF_001263275.1. Classification (NCBI taxonomy): domain Eukaryota; kingdom Metazoa; phylum Arthropoda; class Insecta; order Hymenoptera; family Apidae; genus Habropoda; species Habropoda laboriosa. The sequence goes on along the minus strand of NW_017100207.1, from coordinate 929,326 downwards.
TGCGAGGTGATTTACGAACGTCGATTACCAGACAATAATCGCTTATAGATTACGCTACCAGGAAATATCGCTTAATTAAGGATCTCGAGCAGGGAGAAAAATGAGTATGCACAAGTTCAAAGAGTTTGCATATCGACAGCAACATTTCATGTTTATCCGTTCGATGCTGGATTAATAATTCATAGAATTCATTAATTCGCGATCGATCGAGCTTATCGTTGGCTTAATCTTTCTCACGATTTTTCCTTAATAAGAACGATCTCGTTCTCACGATTTTTCGACGTTTCAAAGTTGGAAACTGATCTCGGCGGAGTTTTCCTTGCGAGCGTCGAACAGAAGAGAAGTGTGCGGATGAAGAGGAATTTGAGAAATCTCAACGTACAGCGTGAAACTATAGAAAGAGAATCGAGCTCTGTGATTCTCTTGTGGCTTACGTAAAAAATTCCGATGGCTGGCCTGTTATCTCCGTAATAAATTACATGGGATGCTTAACGCTTGCCGCTAGCCGGCGCAACCTTTCCTTTTTTCTCTTTCTTTCGCGACATTATCGTGACGCACGCGTTTCGATGTGAAATTAATCATCGATGACCTCGTGGTGGTATCGAAATATCTTGCACCAGCACCGTAGTGTCGCCTTAGTTACGAAATTGTCGGACAATAAGAAAAAATTGGGAGGTGAGATTTAATTAAGGAAAATGGTTCAATTTTTCCACTCGGATAACAGAGAGAGAGAGAGATTCTTCCGTACAGGTAGAAATCGATAGAAGAAATTTTATGCACTTGCCGAGTTACTCTATCAATTGCATAAGTTCCATGGATTTTTCGACATTGAAAAGCGCAACCGTATAGTTAGACAGATGTATTGAATTACTAACGATTATTAGAAAGATTTGCGTAACTGAAAATACCGTGATATTATCGAACGTTAAACGCAACTTTACGTAAACCTTCTGGTGACACTTCAAGGCTTAATTTAATTATTCCACCGGTGGTTGTCGTACTCGTCTTCTTCTCGATGAATCTTCTTGTAGAAACCGGTTTTCGATATTGGTCACAGAAGAGGCGGCCTGCTACGATAGCGTAGGGTTGCTTTCGGAAAAGAATCCCCTCAATTGACTCGTTTTTACCTTGTCTAACGCACCATTTCGTCCTCTGCCTGCCCATTTACACGGTTCGTCCTTTATTTCGACTCACTCGCGGACAATTCCAAAAGAACGCGTTTCTCTCGGTTTTTATGATTTCTAACAAATCTGATAAAATCGATTTTTTTTTTTTTTTTTTTTTTTTTTCTGTGGAATTAAAAGACAGGGAAGCGAGATTACCGGGAAATCCTATCTAAATCCAAAACTAACATTAAGTTAATCCAAATTCACTTTATCTGAATAAAAGTGTAGTTTCCTTCTTATCGATGATCCGCATTATCGTGAGTAGAATCCATCGGAAACGATATCAGCGCCGGTCAGTTTCATCAATCACGAGTTTCCACTTTTATCCGGTGAAATAACGATCGACGTTATGTCGTCGATGCTGTAAATCGATTGTAATTGGTAGTGCAACAAACGTGATAATTATGTTCGATCGATGTTTCGTTCGGTAATCAGGTATTATAATAACGAGTTTAGAGAAGTGCATTGTTCAATTAGAGAGGCAAGTTTTATGTAACGCGACATAAACACGTTTCAGGATAGCTAATGGACTGTCATCTCGTCAAGGATTTTAAGTACGATGTAATTTATCGACACGTTGCGAGTCAAAACACACTTTGTAACGCCGCGAAACGCTATTTCTCCAACTTGAAATGCGTGGATAGATCGAAATGTTGTAATTCGACAAGCTAGACTACCGATCAAACGTTTCTTCCAGATACTGATGTCGTTGTGCGCCAATTCCTCTGTTCTGGGACCATCCATGGCTTTTGGTTACAGCGCAGTAGCTTTGGGACCGTTGATGTCTCCCACGAGTGACGTGAAGATCGACAAGTTCCAAGGAAATTGGATCGGTCGGTGATATTCTGCATAAATGAGAAAATTAGAGAGCTATTTTGAAATGTATTCCAAAATTTCAAACAGATTGTACTACGGCTTTCGTAATTAACGGATCCGATTAATCCACAGCCACGGCCACAGCGTTGGGGATTCCACTTGGTTGCATGGTCTCCAGTTACACCATGAGACGCGGAAGAAAACTGAGTCTCTTGATAACGTCCATCGTGTCCATCGTTGGCTGGCTCGTCATTTATCTCGCCGGGACGTACGAACAGATTCTTGTTGGAAGAATCATTTCCGGAATCGCGACCGGCACAGCCTCCGTACCGGCGACTGTTTACAGCGCGGAAGTCGCATCTCCTAAATGGAGATCGACGATGGTCACTTGGACCAGCGTGGCCATCGCCATTGGTGTCTTGATCGTTTACGTTTTCGGGTATACCTTCAAGGTGAGCGATGCTTATATTTCTGTCTACTCGAGGAGGAGGATACAGTTGAAATTAGGGGAAACATGTGAGAAAAGTTTGTCACGAGACAAAAAGCCTGGAAAATTTCTAACTATCGCTCTATACTCACCGAGTGTGTATACTTGCACACTTGAAAGTAACCCTTTTTTTAATTAGAAAAGAGATGGTATAGATTGGAAAAGAGATCTACTATCTAAAGTTTGCCCCGATGCAAAAAGTGTGCAAAATTCCCCACACTCACCTGTCACACTCCATCAACCTAACGATCTTTCTTTCCAAAAGGACAACTGGCGAACGGTGGCTCTGATGTGCGCCCTGTTTCCCCTGATCTCGATCGTCCTCACTCTAGCCGTCGTCCCGGAATCCCCGATCTGGCTGCGTGACAGAGGACGTCTAGAGGAGGCGTTACAAATCTTGAAAAAATTCCACGGGATTCCGAAAGAGGCTGCACCCACTCAACAACTCTGCCAAGAACTGAAACCACGTCCTCAGCGAAAGAAACGGAATCTACTGGGACACATGCTAAAAAGGAACGCTCTGATACCGTTCACCATCATGCTCGGCTATTTCTTCTTCCAACAGTTCTCCGGTATATTTGTCGTGGTCTATTACGCGGTGGATATCATACAGAGTGCTGGAATCACGATAAATCCGTACTTCGGAGCGGTACTAATAGGGTTAACCAGGTTCCTAGGCACGATATTGGTAGCATGGGTGTCTGGAACGTTCGGAAGAAGGATTCCTTCGATTGTTTCCGGCTCCGGAATGACGATCTTCATGGGAATATTGTCCGCGTATCTGTTGATGAAGGACAAAGGCTACGTGGAGATAAACGACGGAGGTTTGATACCTATCATATGCGTTCTAATGTACATTTTCGCCAGTACGCTGGGATTTCTGGTGATACCGTTTGCCATGGTCGGCGAAGTGTATCCTACGAAGGTGAAAGAGGTGCTGACAGGCTTGACCACCTGTATCAGCTACATCTTCAGCTCGATCACCGTGAAGACTTACCCAGACATGGAGAGTTCGATGGGCAGACACGGTGTTTTCATATTTTTCACGGTGATGTCGTTGCTGGGTACCTTGTTCGTGGCTTTTCTGCTGCCCGAGACTAAGGGGAAGACGCTGAGGGAAATCGAGGACATGTTTTCGAAGAAGAAGGTCGTCCTTGACCTGCAGGAGGAGAAGATGGTGATGGGTTTGAGGGACGTTCCTGATGGAGTGTAATGGAATTGAGGAAGAACAGGTTGATTCTGTTTGGAAGACTGGAAACGTTGCTTAAATATACTCGTTACTGTTAGTAAATTAAGGTGAATCGATGGAAGAAGTGAGATTGTGATTAACTTGGACGCGAACATGTTCATTTTTCTAAGCTTCGCTACTTAAAACTGATCATTAACCAATGAAGCTGATTTACTCGTCGCCTGCGATTCGTGTTCCTTTAACTTTAACGTAATTTAAGAAGCATTACTGTGGAAACACCAGAAGAGTACATTTTTCTACCGCTAGCTTGTATCAAAAATATGTGTTCATTGGGTAAAAGTGTGATCGGTACGACGTAACGCTTGCCCATTTTCCAATTTCTGAATAAACTCTCGTAGACGTTGAAGAGAATTATTGGCACTTTACACGACCGATTTTTCCTTTCTAGTCACAGCCTCGTACCGAATCGTCTAATTGCTCTGCAAACGATCGCAGATGCGGTGTCGTTTTCCTATTGTTGTTTGCACGCTTCTGACACGAGACAGACACCGAGCTACGACAATAAAGCTGCAGTTGATAGCGGCGCTAAACGAACGATAAGAAACGTCAAGGGCGATCGACACGACTGCCGACACTTGTCTGACATCTGTAATTAGAGACTGGTAATAGAGGCATGTCAAATAATCTCGTTTATCACTTTTATTATTAAAATCTTAAATAATAAATTAACAAATGTCGTAACAATCACGATAATTAAATAACAAACACAAAATAACGTACGTGGATGTGGAAGCATGAGAAAACGAGGGAAAGTGTTTCGGGGTGTGTGTGCGTGTGTGTGTTGGAGAATGTGATGATAAAGGGACAGGATGATGTAACTCTAACTACTGATAATAGTTAAGAATCGATGCTTCGATAGCGGAAAATAAATTATCATTCGCGAGGATCCACTCGCGAGAAATCGACTCTCTTCTAAAGAAAAAGGTCGCTCAGTCGTGTAATAAATTGATATTACAGTAAAAAAAAAAAAAGAAAAAAAAGAAAAAAACCAAAAGTCGATTTCTCGTCTTACTCGAACTCGTTCGTTCTCTACCATTTCCCATTTCTTATTACGAACGACCACTGTCCACCGTCGTTTCACATAGTTCTTTCCTGCTTTCGTTTTTATCAATTTTCGCAAGAACGACGGTGGCGCGGACGATTTTGTCAATTTGAACCTAGAAGGAGAAGGAAACACGGGACGAAGGAGATAGATGAGAAGTTCAAAAGAGGAAAAGAAAGGAACGCGCGTCGATGTTTGTTTCGGGAAACGAGATTAAGAAGAATTAGCATGTTGTACGCTGCGGTGCGACAAAGAAACAGAATAGTTCTTCTACGGCCGATAAAAGAAAAGAGGAGAACAATCGAATATTGTGCTGGTCGAACATTGGTCGAGAAATTCTGACAAATTTCATCACCGATCTCTGCACGATCTTTCGGAAGAAATGGGAGAATGCAAACCGTGACCAGTTAGCTAGTATAGCAATAACCCTTTAACATTTAATTCTAAATAAAGAAAAGACAAGCGAAAATTCGAGGTTATCGTTAATTTGTTAACTGTTAAAGGGTTACATTGATCTTTTGGAACGTTTAGAATGACAGAACGAAAGAGAGAATAGAAAGGCTGAATTGGTCATGGTTCCCATACGAATGAACTTTGTAATACTTGTTCCCAGTTCCAGGAAATCGCGGGGAATCGGGCGAAACGATCGGATCGAACTGTCGTCGGATGTACTGTTCGAGTAGTTTCGAGTAGAGCAAAACGATGGACATTACGTCAACGCATAATTCGGAGGGGCGCGAGGTGTTTCGTTCGTTTTTTAAATACGATCGCGATCGAAATCGTCTCGTCTTCTCCGTCGCTTAAACCTCGTCACGTTCTCGCGTCTCGTCTTTCAAACGAGCGGCTATCGGACGACAGTCGGCTACGTGATCGTACGGATCAACAGAAAATCCGCGCCACTCGGCGATTTCTGATCCGTGGATCCTCGTGAATCACCCGGCCGATTCATCGTGTTCCCTTGTAATCGATCGATACGATGCCAAGCGTGATCGAAGAAGGGAGACAGGAGAAAAGAAAGTCATATAAAGTGAGTAAAAGTGTTGATCTACGGATCGATTTCTAGGGAACATGTAGTTCTCGTCTATTTGGCGACTGTCGTTCGATCAGGTATCTTCTCTTTTTTTTTGGAAATACGAACTTAACTTTTTCCTCGAATACGTTTCTTTAAATAAGAAGATACACTTTGTTCGTATACAGCGTTAAAAGTACAAGTTCGATTGTCGCGAGAAAGTGGGTGGAAAAATTTACTTGTCACCAATTTTACCTAAGATTGCCCGCTAAAACAACAGTGTTCCCATGCAGCATCCCGTCGGGCTCAGTCCTCTTCGTTTCAGTCCAAGTTTTCTCTCCTGATATCGCGGCTGATCGCCTTTCATAGGGGGGCAGAGGGGTAGGGGAGAGTTCCACACGTCGGCGGACGATCAATAATTTGCTACCTTAACCATCTAGTAATGTCAGTAAAGCTCTCGTTGCCGACGAAGGTCGAGTAAACTCGTCCTGGCCAATAGACACAACTCGAGCTCCTGTAAAGCTTTGTCTAAAACGTCAGAAGCCTCTGTTCAGCTCGTTGCTCCTTAATATTTCCGTGAAGCTCCTTCCTGATCTCGCGGATCTTCAACGCCATCCGTGTCGCACGGTTGCTCTTTAAGATCTTTAAGCTGTTAAGCTCGGAAGCCTTCGTTGCAGCAACTCATCAGTCAGCCATCGAGTCAGCCCTTTCCCTTCAGGGCTAACCTATTCGTACGACTTCAGCCCTACCGTCGTTCGAATCGAACGTTAAACGTCATCTCGGGTAGAGCAAGATTCCCGATCGGAATCGTGTAATCCTCGTTCGGCAGAGCCTTTATCGTGAAGTTCTTCAACAACGTGGCAAGGATGGCGAAGCTCAGGTATTGAACGAGTTTGTAGCCCATGCAGGATCTTCGACCACCACCGAAAGGTAAGAAGTGTTCCGGTTTGAGTAGCCTGCCGTTCTGCACGAATCTGTCAGGTATGAATTCCTCTGGAGCGGTCCAGAGATCCTTGGACATGTTCAGTTCGTAGTTGTTGAGAAAGATGAAGGTGTCTTTCTTGATTCTGTAACCTGAAGAGAGGAGAATAGAACGTTCGATTAGATTTGCTCGAAGGAGAACCAAGGATCTTCCGGAGAATAGATTTTTCAGCTTGAATAATTAAACCTACCAGCAATGGAGCTGTCTTGATTGGCTACGTGAGGAACAATTGGACTGGCGATTATCCTGATGGTTTCTAGGATGATGGCTTCAACGTAAGGCAAGGATCTTCTGTACTCCAAACCCACGAAACTCCCAGCCAGACCGATAGCATCGATCTCCTCTTGAGCACGCTTCTGCACGTGAGGTCTCGTGGTAAGGAACCCCAGAACCTTGACCAAGAGATTTCCGATAGCTGAGTGTCCTCCGATTATGTCTTCCATCACGAACAGCGTAGTGTTCCAGGACACCTGTGGCTCGGTTCCAGTTTTCAGATGGTTGATCAAACAGTCCAAGTAATCTTTCTCAGGCACGACACCGTTCCAGTTGTCCGATCGTTCCGAGATGACGTTCTTCACGACGAATTTGCGGATCGCGTGGCTCCAGTGCGCCATTCTGGCCATGTTTCTGTGATGAAGAGGCATCAGGAATGGCAGGAAGTCGGCAGCGTAGCCTTGGTTCACCTCGAAGAACACTTTGTCGAAGTTCCCGACCATGTTGCGGAAACCACTGTGGTCCAGTGGGAAATTCTTCGAGCAGAGATACGTGATGAAGATGTTCGCGCAGGAATGAAGGATCAGCGGTTTCGCGTGCACGTTGGTGTTGGACAGGGAGGCCAGGTGGTTGACGAGGACGTTCATTTCATCGCCGATTATGTCGTTCAGCTGGTTGAAACGGCTGGAGAAGGCGCGGGGGAACGTGTGCGCCCTGAGCATCTCCCTGCGGTTCTTTTGCACCTCTGACCAGTTGCAGAACGCGAGAGCTGCAACATAGGAGGAAGAAGATTCTCGATAAGTTGTCGCGATTCGAACGATTGACATGTTTTTTCCCCTCGTACGAATCACCGAATGTTCCAACAAGCGGAATCTAGAGATAGATGTTCTAAGTTCAGCCGCAACGAGGAAATTTCAGCTCGGAAACCAGGAAATACGAAAATTTCCTCGACGACTTATTCACCGACAGGTACAAATAGCCACCGATCGCTGTTATTCAGCGAATTTTCAGCGATACTCCCGTTAACGTAAGTATTGGTAAAATAAATGCAATGACATTAACCTTGACCTTCGAATGGCATTTCGTCGACGCGATGACGCACGTAGCGTTTCGAAATATCGTCGTCAAGCGAAATGGCAGAAACGAGAAATATTCGTCGACGCGTATTTCTAGTTAGGGGAACGCACACGCGGAAATACAACACGCGTACTCGGCAGAAAACGATTCATCGGCGCGCGAGCGATCGATTCGATTTGAAATCGAAGCGGCCGCGAGGCGGATCGGAATAGGAAGTGACCTGGTTTCTCGCGCCTCTACAGGATACCGCTCGGTTATGCTCCCTTATAAGCAACAGATCCTGAATTTTCCAACTTTCAAACGAACAAACTAACACGTGAAAAATTCTCTACGGTAATTTCAATTGATTCGCTAAATCCTTCCAGAAAACTGCAAGAAGTTTCTTATTTCAACATTTTCAATGAATTTTCCGAATGTTGCACGGTACTTTTTACAGAGTTCGTTGCAAAAACACCGGGGAACAAGATCTAAGACGCGGAGGAAGCGAAAGAGGGAGAAAGAGAGAAGGAGAATCCCTCGGAATCGCCTGCGGTGGATCAGCCTTGATCCTGTTTGCCGGCTGAGCCAGGTGAGCCAGGGGAACGCGTGAAAGTGGTACCGTGACCTTTCCGGGCTGCACTTGGTACCGCTTCTGGGTTGACCTTAGCACGAGTTTCGGCGTGTGTTCCCCGGGACGAAACGAAAGCACGAGCCACGCGAAAAATAAACGCGGCTACGGGTGTGTGGGCCGGCTGCTCACGTGTCGCGTACGACGGCAAGGTCGTTAGCATGGGGAACGAGTTTTCAGCAGCCGTGACGAGGTGTCGACGAATTCAATTTTCACACTGACTCATACCGATCGCCCCGTGTAAATCGTTTTCCAAATCTTTGCCCAACCAGAATAGCGAGAATTTCGGGACTCGTTCGAAGGTTCCAGTGTTGGAACAGCGTTGTTACGTAACCGCGGCGCGGGACACACCATGTTTTGAATAATTAAAAGCGGGACGGCGGAGAAGCTTTTCTTTTTCGGAGAGTTTCTCCGGATTGTCGAATTAATTATCAATTCGATTTCAACGAAAAATTGTTCGCGATGTCGGTGTTGTTAAACGTTTTGGAAATTGGATGACATTTCGATCGTGAAACGAGTGGTGTTATGATCTACGTCTACGTTAAAACGGCAAACGAGGAAAGAAAATTCTCTTACAGTTCTCCTTGTTTCCACCGAAGAGCAGATGATATCTGGCGAAGTTTGGCCTGGAGTCGAAGTGGTGTCCCTTGATGGTCAGCACCTCTTTGATGTTCTCCAGCCCGTTCACGACCACACACGGCATGGATCCCATCCTGAGCTTGATCACCTGACAGTCGAAGTCCCTAACAAGGTCAGCGAAAGCTTTGTAGGGCACGTCGTAGCGTCCCAGGATATGAAGCGATCCAAGAATCGGCCATGGTTTCGGTCCAGGTGGTTCTGGCAGGATATGCTCGTCGTCACCGTCGACAACGATATTCTTCGTGGTCTTCTTGGATCTCAGATGATCCAGCAGGATCAGGGCGAGCGCCAGGAAGGTGATAGCGATTAGGAAGCACGTGGTGGCTGTCAGAGGGATCATCTTCTCGACCTTGTCTCTCTCTCTCTCTCTTTCTTGGATGCACTCACGAAACGTCTGGTCTCACCCGTACAGAATATTGGAGATTCGATGTGGTACCACGACCTACGATACCTGGTCTCTCTCTCTCTCTCTCTCTCTCTCTCTCTCCCTTTCGTCAGATATCACGTTCGATATCTTCTCAGAGGTGAGAAATCACTCGAGCGAACAGTGTCTTCCGAACAAGAAGAAGAAGGAAAATGAAAAAAGGAGAATTTTTCAACGTGACGAGAGAAGAAAACGGAGAAGGTAGAGTCAGACAAAAGTCACTTTCTCCTCGGCACGAAATCGAACTGGATCCGAATACATGCGGTACTCGTCCGGTACGTTGGTGTTTACGAGTGACAGATCGTGAAAAGAACAATCGTTAACGGAGATTCTAACCCCCTGAAAAATTCAGTTCGCGTCGATTGTTCGGTGAAACGAAAATAAATCTTTACGATTGCTGTGTCTCGTGCGGTCTCTCTCTCTCTCTCTCTCTCTCTCTCTCTCTCTATGTGTGTCGTCAATAAGATCGGTTCGTTGGTCCGTCTGTGAACGGTCTGCCGATCTGGCTCGGTCTGTGGGGATAGGATGGTTGACCGGCTATCTTATATACTCTCTGAAGCACTAATGTAGTCAGCACATTCGCGTCGCCTGTATATCGCCTGTGCGCCACAACCCCATACATATGGATTCGTGTTCTGAGACGACGATGGCAAGCAACAGAAGGGGGAGGAGGTTGGTCTCTCTGTCGTACTCTGTCGTAAGTGTGGTGTGTATATACACAGAAGCCGCGATGCGTTGCTTGACTCGCAGCTCGCTACTGCCTGGTAGAGAGACGAATTTCAAGAAAGCAACCGAGGAGAAGTCTCCAATACTTATCCAACCATACCTCTCTACGCGTATGTTCCGTCGCGTGCGTGAGTTTGTGTGGAAACGGGAGAGCCCGACGAAGAGAAGAAGGGCTGGCAAAAGAGGTGGTGGAGGGAGCGCGGAAGGATGATAGAAGGTATACACCGACTTGGTGAGAGAAGAAGAAGAAGAGGGGAAGGAGGAGGAGGGAGGGAGGGAGGGAGAGAGAGAGAGAGAGAGGGGTGAGAGGGGGAGGGGCGGGTGGAGGCAGGGGAGAATCCAGAAAGGTGAAGGGGGCTGGAGAGGAGTATAGGCAGGGGGATTCCTACGAGAGACGTACAAGAGAGGAAGAGGAAGATGAGGCACGGGGGAGGGGGTGGGGCACGTAGAGGTGGAGTGGTGGGGTCCAAGTAGGGCCCAGCCTGGGCCAGACTGGCCAACGAAGGGACGCTTCATGCCCTTGACTTCTCTCCTTAAGGTGCCATCGGGTTTTCTGGCAGCGAAGCAAGGTGGTGCGCCACTCCAGTCGAACGTGCACCTCGTGAGACCGGCTACAAACGTTGTCTCTCCCATCCTGGGGCTCTTATTCCGCACTTATTTCGACGTACTTGACGTTTTATCGATTCGGGATTCACCGATGCTCACAGACAACCGGGCCCTTCGTGTTTTTCCCGCGGGAGGAGAGAGAAAGAGAGAGAGAGGAGAAGAGGGACGCGGGCTCCGTGTGGCTTCTCGTTAGCCGTTTAAGGGGACCAACAGTGGGGTGTGAGTCGAGGGAGAGAGAGGAACGTGTACACGAGCTTGGCAAAATGGCGGAGCCTTGAATTTTTCACCGATTGGAAAAGTGAATTTTTCTTTCCTTTTCTGTTTCTTCCGTTCCAAGTTCGACGTATGTTCGTTACTTTGTTTGCCCCCCCCCCCCCATCTCGCTTTCTCCCTTTCTTCCGGAGGAAATATTCCGCAAATCGCGACACGGAGAATTTTTTCCTTTATTGAAACACGATTACAGATTGGCCGAGGGCTCTGCTTTCGTACATCGTGGAACGCAAGCTTGTCGAAATTGTACACCGTGTTTACGTTCGCGAATTTCGCGCGAATCGAGACGGAGAGGCTTATCCTGCTACTTCCGATCGCGAGGGAATCGATCGGGTTCTTGAATTGGAAATTCATTCTGTAGGATGTTGAATGGAAGTTATGCAATTCCGTCACGAGCATGACCGCAGACGTAGTAGTCCGGACGGTAAAAAAATAAAAAGGAAGGATGAAAAAGAACGCTTTCACTGATGTTTCCACCGTGATGCAACCGCAGAACGGAGATCGAAACAATGAATGACACTCGTGACGTAAATAGTAAAAAAAACTTTTTCACAATGCTTGAGGAAATGTGTGCTCACGCCGATACCATCGACCCGATACAGATCAGAATAATAATCGTTCGGGTTAGAGATACATTCGATTTGTGTCCTGTAACGTTTCGGGCAGGAAATTACGGTGTGTGTGGTTTTCAAAAAATTAGTCCCAATTTGCAACGAGCGAGGATATCAGATCCGATCGCCAGTCAGCTGAATTATTCGTTTTTACAATATGTTTCAATCTTTTACAATTCATCGATACAAATCTCTTCTTCGATTTAAAGAGTAGACAAATCTAGGAATGATTATTTCAACAAAATAAAAATCAAGTCGTCGATGGGAAACGGACGTTCCTTTGCTGGAAAGGTCTACCAGTTTCTCGATCGTCTAGCATTTTCGAGAGGCATTCGTAAAAGTCGCGCGTCAACATCGAACGCGGCGATCATAGTAGGTCAGTTCAGTAGAATCGAATTTAAGTCAGACGCAATTATCTCCAACGCACAATTTACCTGATCCACTTTGCAGCTGCTCGAGAACTTTCGTCGGAATCTCTCGAATTGTCAAATAACCTTCCGTCCATTTATCGAAATTCGCAAATTCTGTTAAACCGCGGTGTAGGGACAAAGTTCGAGAAACGACACGCTCGATAAAAGAAAAAAAATCGAATAATTCTCTAATCCTTCCACGCCTGGTAAAACTTTCAGTGATGAATATAAAAGAAAAACAAAATGCTATAAATTATCACGGACAGGGAGAAGCTGACAAAATACGAGTGACTCGTCGTTTTTTTATCCAGAAGGTTACCTTGAAACTCCTGGCCTTCCGAAAATAGACTCGGTAATCTGCGAATTATCGAACCAACACTCCTCCATCGAACACGCGTAACCAACAATTCTAACAATTTCAATGCAAATCACAAAATTCCCAAAAAAGTTCCGCAGTCTTTCTCCGAGAAATATTCCGAGTGTGGAAGATCCCGAAAAAGGGTGCCCTAAACTGTACGTAGGAAGCTTTTCGCGCCTGTTCCAACGACACGGAAAACGGGAGAGGGGTAAAGACAGCCCTGAAAGCTCTCGGATAAGAGAAGGACATCGGGCGTGTCATCGGTGACGATGAGGAAGCACGCGATGAAGAGTACACTTCGAATTCGTTTTGAATAAAACATGAGCAGGGAACACACTGGAGGAAGCACGCGATGAAGAGTACACTTCGAATTCGTTTTGAATAAAACATGAGCAGGGAACACCAGTGTGTTCCCTGTATGTGCGTCTCCACTTGCCCCCTCTTACAGCCATGATCACCGATGATTCCCCACCCCTCGAGTCTCTCACGGGGCAGCCTTTTTTTCCCCTCTCACGCGGTGCGCGTAGGAAATTGCTTCATCCGTATCGAGAGGCATTATCGAGCCGTCGATTTCTGGGAAGCTAGCGGTACCGGCCTCTGGCCGGCAGCTCGAAATCAGCTTAGAGAGGAGGCGCATAACGGGAAAGCTCTCGGTCTCTCCTGCGCGACCCGAAGCTCCTTTTTGTCCGGCCTCCTCCCCGCTCCGAACCGCGGGGAATTTTTCATTTCGCTTTCGATGGGTGCTCAGAGGAGGATGAAAGCTTCCCTCTCGTTCAACAGTCCCAATTTGTTCTCTACACCGGTACGAATAATCCTTGATTTTTCGGCTGAACGACGTGTTCTTTTTTGGGGGAGGGGAGAATTTTTAGACAATTTTTTCGTCGGTGTTACCGATGGTTTCTAGAGTATACGATGTTAAAGGAAATGGATGCTGATGGAAGGATCTGACGAGCAAGATGGCCGTAGTTTGCGGGCGCACGCGAAATAAAATTGCCCCGCTGCTATCGTCTATTAAAATACCTCGAGTCACGCGAGCTACGTTTCTCGGTGTAAACACTGATTCGTCGAGCCCTCGAAATTTCTCGTATAGCCAACGACAAAAGTATCTATACGAACCTCGTGAAAAAAAGAAAAACGTTCCTCGTAAGCCTTTTAACGAAAAAGAAAATTTCATTGAGAATCTTCAAAACTCCTCATCCACTGTTGAAAAATACAATAAACCGCGAGAGTTCGAAGAAAGAACGATTGGATTTCGTGCGAAGGAAAGATCGATCCACGTGGCTCGCTCGAGTTAAATGGAATCGCCTGGCGTGTTCTGCGAATCCGGCCATGTTTTCTCGCGATCTTGGCTCGATCTTGATCCCACGCAGCGGTGCCGAGGCACCTTGGGCTCGCGGAATTTCAAGATCGCGGCGTGTCCGCGAATCGACGACGAGCCGTGGCAAGGGGGAGGGAGAGAGGGTTGAGAGGTGAGACCGATCGATTCGATCCGTTCGACGGATATCGGGAACCGGCCAGACTCGACGCGAAGGTCCCCCGTCGAACCAAAATCAAGGCTCCGGTTCGTGTTCAACAATGAAACGATACCGGATGTCTTCGCTTATCCTTACCATCCGATACTTTGCATCGTCGAACGAGCAGGTTTTATTTTCACCGATTTACGATCGAGCACTTAATAAATCCACCTCTTAAGATCCTTCATCCTCGTGTTTTCCATTCTCTCCTTCCTCCCTTCTAGTCGAGCCGAAAGGCGAAATTGTTGCTCCGACGAATTGAACGATGTTTACGAGATACGGCAGCGCTGATGAAACGGTGATCGATTGTTCTCGAAAGAAGAGTGAATCCGAAGAAAGTGAGACAGGCAAGAAGGCGGCTCGGTGACACACTTTTCTTCGTGCCTTTCAGCAACGGCGCCTGAATCGCAATTAAACCTTCCAATTCGTCCAGAAGTGTTATATCGGAAGGTACGGGTTACCCAGAAATTGTCCCTAATGAAAACTGTTCGCGGTGTTTCCACCGAAAACGTAGCTGAATTTACGCGGTGGAAAAAAAAAATTGGAGATCACAGTGGAGGTTTATTTTTGGAACAATACGAATGATGGCACCGTCGAAGCTGCCATAGATAGATCGCCAAGATAAAGCTGCTGCTTGATATTCGTGTTCGTTGGTATCGAAGGCAAGAAGGTTGTGCCGAAAATCAAGGTTGCCTGGATTAGCGATGAATAAAAATCTCGACAGAACGACGATATTCCTCTGTTTCGCGTTAGACCATGAAGCTCTGCCCTCGTCCTTTTCTCAAGGTTCCTCCCGCCGGCAAGAAATTAGAAACATTTCAATACATTTCGAGGTCCGATAAGCTCCCACGGATACTCTGAATTAAACAGGCAGAAACGAATTAAAAGGAAAAAAAAAAAGAACGAGAGAAAGGAAAAGAAGAAATTAAAGATCGCTTCGAGGATCGAATTAAAATAAACGTCTAAAGTTGAAATGTTGCGAAATTTGTATGTTAAACAGTACGTCCATAGTGAAACAGGTGATCGTGAGAAGTCTCTGGAAAGAGCGAGCAGCCGAAAAGCTCAGGAATATTCCACTGTCCTGGATAGAACCTGGTTCCGGCTATGGGGTTACGAGTTATGTAAGAAATTATTGAAAATGTAACGGCCTGTCCCCCTCCCGCCTCCTCTTTATCCCTTCTCTGATGCATCGAGAAAGAGCGCGTCCCGGTGACGTTGATCTGCATGTAGCGGTCGTGCATTACGCTCTAACGGTCAGGACCGATTTATACATGAGCGCATACTGAATGAAATTTAACCATATCGCCCATAATTTTCCATATATTCTATTCCATTCAATTTTTCATACCAGACAATTATCCCTCGAATGCTCCTATCGACCCAAATTTTTTTCATAAATTTCGTTGTATCTTTTCACACGGGGAATTGTTTCTGTGAGAAATTGTCGTCGAGCCAGAAGGATTCCGAAGGCAGGATTTCGTTGCAAGGATAAACCGATGGGAATCGACAGGAAGATTACGACAAATAATAAATAATTTTCCATTGAGAAGCGGCATGCATAACGCATAATGGACGTGAACGAGAGCAGAGGCACGGAACGGTGGAAATACACGCTTGCAAAATTCGCGACAGATACATTTATGGAGCTGCTCGACCGTTATCAATTCTATCATACATTGCATCGCGGTGCTTTTATGCGGATCTATGGATGGTTACGGGTATACGCGAGCCATGCTAATGTCGATCGAAGGTAAAAGTTTTTTCTGTCTCGCGACCGGGATACAGGAAGTCTTCCACATTTCACAGCGAGCGTGTAATTGGAACGTTGCGTAACACGGCGCCGGCCTGAGTCTACGAGAATCAAGTTTGCACCGCTAAAATCGATCATTAGGATCTATCGAGGTTGCCGTGATTCGCCTCTCCCTTGAAATCATTCCATCTCTGCCGACCGTAGGAAACAGCTAGTTGAGCTACATTGCTATTCACCAACATCCATGTATAAACCTTTTCTATCAATCAGAATTGTGCATTACAGTCGAATCAAAGAATCGTATTTACATATCGTTCGGATCGATCGTTTCGATTCAACGATCAATTGCCGGGATATCACTCGATTCTCGTTTCTTTCGATTTTAACGTGGAAATCAAATTTACATTCTCACGGGGATCTTAAACGTAGTTCTGTTTTTTCTTTTTTCACGGAATAATCCACTGTGGTGTTGGATTTTTATTTCGGGGCGCTGATAAGGAAGATTTCGCGGGAGAAAAGAAACGAAGAGTGTGTTTAATTTCATAGTTAGCTTGGTGGTTTTTTTTTTTTGTGGTTCTGCAAGCGTGAAGAAGACGCAGAGGTATTTGGTTCTAGATCGGAAATTAGCATCGTCCATAACGGAGACTCGAGCTCGCCCAGGCTCAGGAGGGAATCGGTAAAATTGAGAGCAAGAAAAAGTGACAACGGTAAAAAGTAGTCCATGCATCTTTCCTGCCTGTGTGTATGCATCGTCCCCACCATAATTCGCATCCTTCTGCTCGTCAGGCTTCAGGATGCGATCCTGCTGATTCACGTGACCGATATGGACCCTTCGTTTTCGGAGGACACGTCTTGACGTTGAAGAAGGTGTTCGACTTTCAATTCAACTCACTTCGAGCCACCTATGAGACCGTATTTTTTTCACAAACGATGAAAGTTATTTATCAATCTTCTTCACTGTCTCTCCTTTCATTTCTACTCACACGTAACAACCCGTGTGCTCGCCAAACTGTAATAATGTTACGAGCATACGGTAGATTTGCCGGAAACTCCGGGGAAAAAGACGAAGAAGACTGCCGGAAGTGCTGATTTATTAACCGTATAAGTAGCACATGCTGCTACTCTTCAAAAAGACTACAGTCTCGCGTAGATAATATTTTCAACGATGATAATAGTAAAAATATCGAGAGAGAGAGAGAGAGAGAGAGAGAGA
>NW_017100207.1:878293-912119 GCF_001263275.1 Habropoda laboriosa | reverse complement strand
GGGAGAAAGAGAGCATAGCGCAGTTGCACCTGCGTCACCCACCACGTGGGGTACCACGGTACCCCGGCCCCGATTACGACACTCTTCCGTGTCGATTTATCTCGAAGCCGGCCGGTCGGCCGGCCGGCTACCCAGCAGAGCGACAGAAACAACAACGAGAACGAGTGCGCGGCGGAACCGGTTTTCGGGGCCTCGTTCGTTTGAATGTCGCGCCGTGTAATTTCACCCGGGGACGAACTTTCGCGACGAGCGTCCAATTACTCGTCCCGGCCGCTCGATAAAAGGGAAATTAGCTTGGGTCAGTTTGGTACCGATTCGTATACACGGCCTGTTTGTCGAAAATCGAAAGTACCATCGTATACGTGGGTCTCTCCTAACATCGAGGTAAGACCTCGATGGAATTCGACCAAACTGTTGGGAAAAATTCGAAAAATCCTCAAAGAACCTCGGTGTGAAACCTCAAATTTCTTCTTCCTCCAACTTTTCTTCGTTTTTTCTTACGTTTGTCGTATTTATATCAGAGTGTATAAATCTAATTGGCGAACAGGGTACAGATTCGTATCACAATAACTCTGGCTTTCTAAACCAGTACGATCCTCCACGGCGGGCAAGTTCACGTGGATTTGCGTCAAGGTAGGCGAGTCTTGCCTCCGGAACCTAGGACAAGAAAGCCGTATATACCCCGTGGCTCCGTCGTCTATCGACCAATCCGAGGTCACGACTAACTATACTTGGACTAAGCTAGTCGGCCGTTTTACTATCCACAGGATCCACGCAAGAAACGCTTAGGGGATCGCCGCTAGAGCGCACGCTCATCAGGTTAGACTAGTCCCCCTCTGGGTTGCCTCGAGAGTTGAAACCGTCACGAAAACCCGCCACCAAGTCGTAATCTCTGTTGGTTCTGTTTCTGTTAACGATGAACTTTGATGGATAGCGTATGATCCCGTTTCAAGGTAATCGTGGCCCTTTTTGTAGAACCAAGGCCGGGTAAAAATAGCGACCACTTAGCCGGCTGTTAAGATAAGCCAGCCACCGGTGTGTCGTAAGAGCGATTTTCGACGCCCGAGGATATCGTCTTCGACACTCGTCGACGATACGCCGGCCACTCTTCTCTCAAGGTGTTCTCCTGATTTTTTCCCCTTCCCTCTTTATTTTTCCTTTCCGTCAAAATTTATTGTAACTGGACCAAGCATCTGTAATTTCTCTTCGTTGCTACGTCTCACCGGTACCACTGCAAGCTTGGTATCCTTGTGGATTCGGTATCCTTAGGATCGAGAACGTTGGAGAGATAGATTTTTGTAAAAAATAGAAAAAATGTATTCGATCGGTGAGAAAGGAGAATGCTTGATACTTGACGGTAAGAGCTTTTAGGATTCTCGATGAGATTCAACCATGCTTCGGGGATCTCGTTCGTCATTTTCACACTCCGGGGTCCGCCAGCATCCCGTAACCCCTCGAGGAGCAGAAAAATACACCAGCGGAGAAACAAGAAAGAAACGATACAAATGTATTCGCCGGTCGGGCAACCGGTGATTTTGATGCAGCGACGCTGATTTGGATTTCAAATCGTTGGCCCGGGTGCATCTGCCTAACTTTCGGGGGTCTAGCCGCGATCACGACGATGTCTCGCTCGTATACCCAGCCTCGTTGCATCCGAAAAATATGCGACTGGCATGATTTCGATTTCGATTTCGTGCGGAGAACGTGGACCGCGACGCATATCGAACTTGCAAAAATTTGTCAAAACGTGTCTACTGAATGTTTCATATAAAGTGATCATTGTTTCCTCGACCTGGGGTGCCTTATCTGATCGTCGGTCGCTCTGACGTTGTAGCAACAAGTATATGATTGATTTACCGTCCCAGGATGTACGAAATACCAAGGTTTAACAGGCGAATGAATTATTTTCGATCGATTGAATTTCTTTTCTTCCTGCGATGGGAAAACGGAGAATCTCAAGGGACGAAGATCGAGTCACTTTCCCTCCGAGGGGAACGATTTTCGAAAATATTCCTCTGTCACGAATACTTGTATGGTCGAGAGGATGAAAACACGATAACATAGGATAAATTTAGCACGAATCCGTGAAAAAGAAGAGAAGCACAAGAGGGTAGGAAGCGACCTCGTTAAATTGCTAACTGTTGTTCGGTTTTTTCCGCGAAAAACCAAGTCTCGAACTCGTTCCTCGCTCGATATAAACCTTCGCTGCTTAACCCGTATTCCAATTACATGTGCCGCGTAATCAGGCGGGTTTGCAGGTTGAAACGCATCCTGTCAGAAAAATCAGCCCAGATACCACACCTTATTCGAGATCAAGTTAACGACGCGTTCGTGGCTATGCTATAATCCGTACCATACGCTGTAAACTCTAGAGAATATACGCTGAGCCGATTAAATTATGCATTAGGTAAGTGTTACTCGGGAGAAAACTCAATTAAGTGCGCTCCGGCGTTCCGCTTCACGCTATCACTTTTCCTTGAAGAAAGCGATTTCGCTTTTTTTCCATTGACAAATTATCGCCAGTCCGCCGAAAATCTGTCGAATGAAAAATTTCCAACGGTCCAGATCGAAAATTCTCCTGGAGAACGTCCAAACTTTCGAACGGACAAAAGTCTAAACTATCTTGTGCACAATCTGTGTACTCCAATTTTTTATCATTTTCATTCAAACACGAAGAAAAATAGACGGTATAGTCGAAAAGCTGGTAAAGTAGAAAACAGCTGGAGCGTTCGTTTAAATATTGAAATTAGAAGAAGGAAAGAGGAGCTGGATATCTAGCAGAATCGAAGGACACTTTCGACTAGCGTGGCTCAGCTCGATAGAAACCGTCGATATGCAATAAAAGTGCGTCTAGGAGGGCTCGACACGTCTACAACGAGCATCAAAATGCACATAAATCCACGGAATCCTGGTGCGTGGGAGGTAGAATCCGAATCGCAGGATCAAATCGCCGAGGAGATATCCCGAATGGCATGGAATCTCGGTCTCGAATCTCGATCGCTCGATCTGACCTGGCTCGTGACCTGCTAAAAAAAAGAGATCAGACGCGTGCGGACGTTTGTTCCATCAAGGGGGATCCTGTGACTTACTTTCAAAGGATCTTTGCGATTCCAATTTCTGGCGAGTGTTGCCTGGAGAATCTGACGGAAAATCGGTCGCTTTATTTATGAGCTCCGGCAGGCTAACGGAGAGGAGAATTCTTTCAAATATTTCACCGTGGAAGCCTTTAGAAACGCGGTACGAAGACCAAGCCAAACAGCAGATATCGAACAAATATTTCGTCCATATGGACAAATTGACAAATGAAAGAAAAACTCGAGTATCGAATATTTTTCGAAAAGTTGAAAGAGTTTGCGAATGCAGAATTTTCAAAGTCACGGCATAGTTGAGATTGAGATTAATCTTGCGGATCAAGCATAGTATGGAGGATCAGAAATTACTCTCAGATAGAACGGACGTCGATTGCCTTAAGGAGAAGGACTTTTATTTTCCCTGTCGAGGGATTCCTGAGGCAGCGATGTGTTTAGAAGCCTGGTATCTGCTAGCTGAATGCACTGACTAGGAATCCGGTCTCTAAGCAGTGGTGCTAGTGCCTAGAGACGTACTAGAACCTGTAAGCACAGGTACTAGGCACTAGACCCTACGATAATCTACCACAAAGTCACGTATCTGCTTCTTCTAACGACACGCATACACACACATAGACGGTTCTAAGCAACCTACTCGTGACTGCAAGCGAAATCAACGCTTAGTTTCTCTATCGTGGATGAAGGAATCCTGCTTGGGACAGTACATATCAAAACTTGAGAAAATCTCTCGTATCCTTTCTCAACAACGAACATATCTTCTCCAAAGAGAACTGTTACAATTCTACAAAACGACGAAGTTAATATTTATCAAGGTGTTAAAAAAAAAATGATACTTCCATTATCTCGATTTGATTCTACTCTTGTTAATGAAAATGTAGAGGGAAATCGATTAGGTGAGAAATGACACAGAATCGGTGGATCCTCTGGAAACGTGGTTCAACGAACCGCAAATAGTCCAGTTCACCCCACGAAAACGGTAAGGTATTCCTATGACGTCGATAGTCGTACATGATGCATTTACCAAATCCTTTTATCCATCTCGTTAACCTTTCCAGTGACGTAGCTCGGAGAATCGGTGGCGCGGTACTAACGTCAACCAGGGCCTAGATTCGTAACGACGCGAACAACCACGCCGTCGTTTGACCAAGTTCAACGGACTGTTGATCCAACGTGTTCCAACTACGGAATCATCGTCGATCAAAACAAATCGTGACTAACGAAGACGGTATGTGTGAAACGGCACGTTCACCAATTGCTCGATACAAACATCGTTTTCTTTTTTCTTCTCTTTCTCGAAGAACGTCGCCGTGAAATCGACGGTTCGTAAAGAGGCTTCATAAATTATCCCCTCGACTTGGAGTAAAAAATTTTTCTTACTATTTTTTCTTCTTCGCGAAGGTAAATACTGGGATAAGGATTCCGAGAATCGATCGAAATAAATTTCTCGAATCACACGATCTCCCTACTTCCTCATATTTTGAACATCGTCGAAATGTTTCTCGAAGAGATGTTCGAGATTACAGAGAGGTGTGAACGAATTGTAAAAAAGAGGGAGAGCTTTGTTTCAAGCAGGTGGAAGTGAATATTTTCACCAGGAACTTCGTCGTGCCCTCCGTTGAATCGAAATGCCGATTGCGTCATTGGTGTAACAGAGATTCCTTCCAGGTGCGATGAATCACTGCCGGGTTCCCTTTCTAGTCGACCGCACCTGGAATGTTTGACCGGCCGTTCGTGTAACAGTTCGACCGAATCGAGTCCTGGAGATCCACCGAGGAATCCTTTCGGTCACCATTTTCCTTCACTTTCGTTGAAAATACTAGAAAAAATTATTTCAATTTTCCATTCTAATTTTTACCTGTTGTGACAAGATTCTTTAACATTCCTCTCTATACTGTTTTTATTATTACAGAAGTATCGTCGTCAATATTCGACCACTTTTCAAATATTTTGCAATTATTTAAATTCCTTTTTTAAAATTTTTTTGTGTGGGGACGCAATGACAATTTGTTCCATTTAAATACCCTATCTTCGTTTTCCTGCCAAAAATCTCACTTTTATCAGCCGCTCTGCTATGTTCGAGCGAACTTTCGTGGTTTATTCGCGCTCTGGACGTTATCAGCGGAGCTATCACCGTCCTCGGGGATGTTCCTTTTTCGTCGGATGCGCGATCGGAGCCGAACCCACGAGAGCGCTTCCGGGGTAATGGCCGCAGGCCATTGGGAACGAGAAATGCTGGCCTTGACATTCACCGGCTCCTGCACGGGCATCGAAGGAAACAAATTAACGACTACCCAGAACCAACGACGTTCCGGATTATTTATGGGCTAGCGTTCCCAGAGAACCGGCAGCAATTTGCTCCGTAGAATTGTTCGATGACAACTGATTCGACCGTTTCAATAAATCACTCTTCCGCGAGATCCGCGAAAAACAAATCGTTCGTCGTTTCGTTCGAGAAGCTTCCCGAAATAGAGCGTATTTTTCATAAAAATTTTCTCTTCTTTTCTTCGATCTTTGACAACGAATTCTTTCCCTTTTGCACACACCTATCTCTCTCTCGCTCCATGGTTTCTGTATCCGTGGCGAAGGTATGCGCGCTTAATGCGAACGTACACGCCCATACGTTTTTGCGCGATAAGTGAATGAAACTGAGCGCAAAAAGAAATATGCGACAGCCTGTCCTTGACCGACCAGGAAAGAAGGGTAGGGATGACGTCCTGATGGTCTGGGTCAGGTAGTACTTCAGAAACTTCCTTGCTCAAGTTTCACGCGGGGATAAACACCGTGTAACATTTTGTTCAGCCAGATAAACTCTCAATTTGCATATCGGTTCCTCCTCGTTTCTTCTTTTTCTTTTTTTTTTTTTATGGTCTCTCGTTTTCGAGACATTTTTGCCCCTCCCTAGATCCTTTCGTTCGTTTCTGCGAAGATTGAAAGGAATCGTGATACTTAATCGCAACACGTCGAATTTCGTACGAAACTTTGAATATTGTAAAATTAGAGAGTGTTTCTGTTGTCGTATTCCCAATTAGAATATTACACATCGATGAGAATCGCACGGTGAAGTATATTCTCTCGCTGTGTGAAATTGCGAAAAATTGAATCGATTCGAGAACGATCGTGGAAACTTTGTGCGAAGGGACGAGGTTTGTGTGAAAAATCGGCAAAGCCTGGTACGGGAGCCGTTCATTTCCACACACTACCTGTACGTGTTATTTACGTCTAAGGGTAAAGAACTGGGTTTCCGTGGCAGAAAGAGGAAGTGAATCAGTGGACACTTTTGAAAACAACACGTCAGAGAGATCATCGAGTGCACAAGGCGATTCGCGGAATAGAACGGTAATCCGAACGCGGTGTGCCGTTTCGATTGGTGAATTTGAATACGCCTTGTTTACTTCGCCTCCTTTAAATAAACTCGCTTACTTAATGAAGAAAATAAAGAGAAAGTTTCGATCTAACGCGTCGAATCGTTGAAAATACACCTACGACACGTAGCCTACAAATTTCATTCATCTTTCACCTGTTACTAATCGTAAAGGTGCAGGTCTACCTGGGATTTCCATCGACGTAACTGGACCATAACATTATGGTCCCTTGAACCTATGTCTGATCACTCTTGACCGTCGATGACCCTATTAAAGAGGGACGGTCAGACTCCTCTCGTAGGAAATTTCCAACGCCAGAAGACATCGTCGTAATTTATTCGATGTTTTGAAAAGAGGCAATCTCACGAATACCACAAAGACACCTCCGTCGATTCTCCTAAAAGGAACAAAAAAAAAATCTCGTGACTTCTGCCATCTTACATATGTTGACGAGAGAACGTTTCGTAAGTTCTCAAGCTGACCAAGCGTTGCCACCATCTTCTTTTATAATTGACAGAGACGGGGTTCGGTATGAAAAAAAAATCGCTTGCGCACCACTCCTTAATTCCTCTGCAAGTTCGCGAACGAGGCAGAGAAAGAGAGAGAGCAAGAGAGAGAGAGAGAGAGAGGATGGCCTTTTAGGGGTACAGGCTTATTACGCGTTTCGCGATAACTGAAACGCGATCGTTATCCTCTTGTTGCGAACGGAACGGAAAGTAGTAAAAGCCAGAGAGCGTCGGGATCTGGGTTCGTTGGACCCCAGGTCGATCTGACGTAATTTGCTTCCAGGTCGTCCACGGGTGGATTTCCTCTCTGTTCAGCGCGCGTGTCTCTCGGACGGCGGAACGTTCGTGTTGGTACGAATTTCACCGAAACCTGTTATGCCACCGATGAGACGGGTTTACGACTGCAGTCGCATCCTCTGTAGTATCTCTCGATGTCGTCGACTTTTGCCACCACGATTTGCATCGTGACACAGATGACCGCCTCTCCTTCTTTTTCCTCCGCGCCACCTCCGTCGCCGCGTCGATTCCTTCCTTCCAGAACCTTTTGTCCTACATAATTATCAACCGTATCGGAGAAACAGTTCAATTCTAAGTGTATTGCTTCTCTCCGAAATCGACCGCTTGGCGAACATGTCGATCACGTTTGACCGACTAGTTGGGCACGTGGAATGACGTCACTCTCGTTTGCGCCTGTGATTATTTCGGTGAAACAGGAGAGAGAGAGAGAGAGAATATTTTTTGTAATTCTTCGAGTTGTATCGAAGGGGGTAGTTGTTCCACGCGGTATCGAAATGTAGAATGTAGAGTTTGCTGGACGTTCTGCTCGGTAATATGCTCGAATTAAGGGAAATAAGGACTCGTTTCTCAACGGCATCCGCTACCGTCGTTTCGTTCCTGTTTCATATCCTTGAAGCAGCCCCGCTCACGGATGATATTTGTATAATGAGAAAACATACTGGTGCCCGAACGAGTATTATGCAGGCGCCATTCAACGTGTATGGAGAAGCTCTGGTAGCCCATTGACAGGCTTTTCCTGTCGCTGCTAACTTCGAATGGGTAATTCATGACCAGTGATAGTGGCCTTACCCCATATATACTCTCTGCCAACACTTCCATCATAGAAAAAGGCGAGAAAGGATGTGCGTGGAAATAGTAATTTAGACAGGGTGGTGTATCTAAGCGTAGCTACCGCGTCTCGACGCCAATTTTATCCAAACACCCTGTGTATCTTATCACCCAGGAAGAGAAAGAAGCTTGGTTCACAGGAAACGGTAGCAGGATCGAATTTTCGACCCGACAAAATACCACAGCAATCGAAAGACCAAAAAAAAAAGAAGAAAGAAAGGAGTTATCGAAAAAACCTCGATTCGATTTCAATCTATGTTAATGTCGTATTGAAGCATGATCTGAGGTCAGTCCATGCATAATGAAATTCTGACTTGCATACATATCTGTCCAATAAGAGGGTGACTACGTGTGACACGTAGTCGAGGCAGGTTCATGTGCATCGGAGTACGTGTCCTAGGCGTTTCACGTTTCACCGTGAAGAAATAAACAGGTCTGCTAGTTTTGTGTTACGCATAAACGAATGCCAATCATTCTCAATGTTCACTCTCTGCAATTGCTTCTATTCCAAAGGAGAAAAGGAAAAAAAAATTCGCCCTGGAAAATTAGTTTTCCTGCAGAAAACCGGCTAGTTTCCACGCTCGCGAGAGTTCCATTTTTCTCCCTCTATCTGTGCACACGTGTAATACCGAACACGGCGAGAAGAATGCAGTTTCTTCCTAGCAGCTGCATCAGGGTCCGCCACTGGGATTCCTCTTCCTTTTCTGTGCTCTGGTGCTCGCGTTCGACACAGAGGAGGAGGCCTCCAGCTCGGGCAACGGGAGAGGATCGATCCGCGTCCTTGAATACGGAATGACTGGAGCAGCAGCAGCCCTGGGAAGGGCGACTGTTTACTTTGTAACAATCTCGGGACTCGGTCTCTCGGTCGGCTGCATTTTTATGCGTCTGCATTAGCCTTAATCGCTATATTATGAGCATCAGGTGGGTCCCTCTTTCAAACGTACGGATAAATCTCAAGGGTGTACGATCATTTTTTATCTTCCTTTTTCTCCTTCCTTCCTTCATCTCCTCCTCCTCCTCTACTACTCCGTCTTTGTCTCTTCGTCTACCTTGAGAGAATGGCCGCCGCTTCCCACACCCTTGACCTAGCAGCCAGACGCATTTGAATATTCAACAGACGACCATCCTTTCGAAGACATTGTTGCGTTGCGGCGAGGTTCACTGAAAAACCAGTCGTGAAAATTGCTGGTCTACCCCCGGGGACACGAATGAGCATCGGTGAGCAGCTTCTCGAATTTTATTTATACGTCGGCCACCGTCTCGTCCGGGGACGACAAAAATGCACAACGTTAAAACTGGCTGGTCTCGATTCGATGAAGATCCGGGATTAGATACACAGGATACGGTGATTTGAAAATACCTCGTATTTGCGGTTGATCAAATGAATATCCTATATCACATGGGTGAAACGAGGATGACAAATTAACATTTTTCGGGCATCTACGATATTTATCGATCCACGGTGGCTTTAGCATAGGTAGCATCGAATTCTGATTAACGTAGGTGAAGAAGGGTGTCGAAAAATTCCATTCGTTACATTAAGATGGAGGTTCACTAAAAAGCTCCAAAAGCGAAAGGGTCAAATTCTCCAAGAATCATCCTTTTCCCAAATTCCATCGAAATCGATCACTCGAAGACACCCTCCATCAGTTGTTAATAAATAATCCAACAGCAGTGTTGGAATTTTTCACGATCGAGGAACTTCTGTACGGCGATCTTATCAGATTAATAGAACGTGTCGGGTGGTCAGCGGCAAAAACTGGGTCTCGGGGTCTCGGTTTCGCGCATAACCGACCGGCCTAAGCCGCGCGCGCCACCACGTCACCGGAGAACGCGGTGCACCAGGTGAAAGTCTCCCCGGCTTGCGGAAAACGCGTTGTTGGCCGCGGCGCGGCGACGTTGGTTGCGCGAGACCACGCGCCGATTGCAAGACATCTCGAAATTGCCATGATCGGGGCCACCTGTTCTGTGCCAGCTCTGACAACCGGATTAGCCAGCGACACTTTTTCTGGTTTCGAGAGTCCTGGTTTCGAGAGTCGGCCTCTCGAAACCGATCTTGCCTCTGCGTTATTTCTGTGTCCGTTTCTTTTTTCTCCTCTCTCCTTTTTCTTCCTTCCCTTCTTCTTCGACGGACGCGTAATTAAACCGGGTTACTGTGAGTTCTTGTTGTGCACACGGTGGTAATCGATAGACATCCTTCGAAACCACCGCTCGAGCTGCGAAATATGTTGCAGCGTGTTTCTTCGTTGGGCAATCGCGTTCGCGAGGAATGCAACAGTCCACTTGGTACACTCGGTGGTACTTTCTTACGGCTATCGCGGCTCGCCGTTTCGTGTAGTTATTAGTAATACAAGACAATGGTCCGTTATGAAAGTGATCGGCTTGCTTGTTTTGTAACTTTCGATTCGGATGGCCAATGGTGGAAATGTTGCCGAGCTATTGTGGTCTCCACGTTTCCTTTGAAACTTCGCCGAAATCGCGAATCATTTAAGTGTTCGACATTGCAACCTGGTGTTTGAGAGAAAAATTTCAATTTCGTTGAACAAATTAGAAAAATCAAATTTTCAAATTTTATTGGCCAATTTTGAACTTTCATTCAAATATTCATATTTCATTGTCTACAATAATTCAAAGATCCAAATTTGATTGGCTGATTTTTGGATTAATTCAAATTTGTTTGAATTAAACTTGAAAATTCGTTTGGCGTTCACATTGAAAATTGAAATTCGATTGCCCAACTTCGGAAACTCTTCCCTACAAGCAGTTTCAGCGCCGACAGACGTGTTTTCATAATCCGTGAATGAAAGATACGACGAAGGTTCGTGAAATTCCTCGACAAAACGAGATATCAAAAGGTGGAATTTTAAAATAAGAATTTGTTACCGTAACACAGTACATGCCAGGGGAGCCTGGTAACAACTGACGATCGGCGTTTACACACGTGCGATCGCTGAATGCGATTTGCAATCAGGCTGAGAGTTTAGTAGGTGACTCCGTTTGCCTGCAATTGGTCTGAACGCGTGGTGCGCTATATTTAAAAGACCTCGCGTTTGCACGGATTAATTTAAATTAGCCGATCTATTCAACAGGTGTTTACTACGATCGTTATTGTGTCAGAGACTTTAGTTCCTCCTCGATTCACGTGCTACACAATGCGTATCTAATTTTAGACAAGAGACTCTTCTATCGTTTCTTCTCAAAACAACACGTACAAAAATTAATAAAAATTGAACGACATCGTTTACTTACTTCGAAATTCTTTGTATGGAACGTTACAAGCGAAAGGGTTAAACAGACGGCAAGACAGAGAAATATTGCTCGAAAACTATGGCCAATTTTGAATTCGATACGAATCACTCGGTCCAAATTAACGCGTTAAATGATTGGGAATAAAATGCGAAAAAAAATATGAGGAACCCCTGAAAGTAGGTCAGAGTGTTCGTAACGAGAGACAGCCGCAAAATGACTTGGGCGGGATGCGATTTAAAAAAAAGTGGAACGTGCGTGGATTAGATCGAGCACGCTTCGCCGTGACACTTTCTCCTTCGTTGCTGGATCGCCGTTCGATAATTTACTTCCTTAGAAAGCTCTCAAGTCTTCCAGGTGATCCTTTCCACCACGAAGAAACCTGACATTCTCGCTCCTCGATTTTTTCCCCCGTTTCGATCTACCACTCAGCTGCATTACAATTTGCAACGATCCTTGTCCACCACGAAGGCCCTGGCGAGATGTGGCTAAGACGTGGCCTGTATGTTACTTTCTCTTTCACTTCGCCGAGGATCGAGCAAGCCGATTGGCCGCCTCGGAACTTAACGTCTTTTTCATTCGTTTCCTGAAAAACGAGAAAGTTTTGTCAGTTTCCCCCCGACGAGTGGTCCTTCTTTTTGTAAAATCAGGAGCACACTGGTAGCAAATCGGACTCCTTTCTTGGTGTTTGCAGCAGTGGAGAAGTTTTCAGGTGACTGTAGTAGGTCTTGTTTAGTTCCTTCGTATTGAGAAAAAAAAGTAAACAAATAGAAGGTTTGGAAAGTTGAAAAGTCGAGAATTTCTTTGGAACGAACTGTAGGTAGAAATGAACTTCCTAAATTTCAAATATGAAAATGAAACTTGCCGAATAAAAAATACCAATCACAATTAGTAAGGTAAAGATTTGAGAATAAATTTCAAATATGAAAATGAAACTTGCCGAATAAAAAATACCAATCACAATTAGTAAGGTAAAGATTTGAGAATTTTTTTGGAACAAATCTGAAATTTACAGAATTCCTGTCGATAAGAATTTCCAAATTTCAGTTCCAGGAGAATTTTTTGGAACAAATCTGAAATTTGAGAATCCCCATCGATAAGAATTTCCAAATTTCAGTCCCAGAAGAATTTTTTGGAACAAACTGTACGCGGAAATGAATTTCCTAAATTTCAAACATCCATCTCTCCCATCGATAAGAATTTCCAACTTCGAGTTCCAAAAAAAAAAAAAAAAAAATGTCGATCGTTTAAAGTGGACAATTGAGCGGTACCGACGCATCAGTGACTCATTTCCAAATTCTTCGAAAGATCAGCGATGCCTGAGCCAAGATCGATCGATCGATCGTCACTCGCCAGTTACTTCGATTTGATATTCCAAACGTTTAACATGCAACCCTGAACTAGTCAGGTATTTCTCGTAGATCTACCGAATCCCCGATATCTATGCATATATGCTACGTTTCCTTTGTGTATCGAACGCAGAAGAAAAGTGGAGGACAGGGACGTTTAATAGCGAGCACCCATCGCTCGACAGAGCACGTGGTTCACGCATACACGTGGTGCACGCAGGCTTAACTTCGCGCTGATTTTAAATTTACCGGCTGAAGACCGAAGGATCTCTAAGCTAGTCATCCCGGTGTCCCCTTTCACCTGTCTCGTTCGCATATTTCGCCAGATTAATGCACGCCAGTCACCTGACCCACGTTTTCTCGATATCGATTAGGCAGATTCGTCAGACTAATGTTAGCTCTAGCGTAAAGGGCCTTTAACTCTTTTCCTACGACAGATTTTAGTAGGTAACAAATTCAGACGTTTCACGTCGACCTCAAAGTCTTGTCTTTTGGTTGTATCGTTTCTAAATTTGTTTCATCGAATTAAGAAGAGGGTGAAGAACGAAATTAAATTAACATGGAAGAGAACCTCCAGGAAAGACAAATAATTTGGAAAATAATGAAACTTGGGTATCAGATATCAATTAGATCAAGAGAGAGAACAAGGGACCGAGATCAAATCTTTGCAAGTCCCGTAATTTTCAAGATTTCTAGAAAATTCTTTCACCTACTTCTTCTAGAAGAATCGCAAAAATTTCATACGTGAGAAAAGAAAGATTGATTTTTTGGTCTTAAAGCACGAGAATACCGCCTTAAGCCTTGAAAATGAATCTCGTTCGCGAAGGACGTCGAAGATTCTATTCTTTCGTTGAAAATTATCTGTGACAACTAAGGGTATACATAGATAACTGATTCGATTGATATTCGTCAGCTGAAAGGGTTCACTGCAGATGGGAATTTTCGACGATTCGCTGACAAACTTTGTTTGCTTAGATATGTAGGTTAGAAATGGTAGTGAACTGGGACACCGTTTTTGAGAATGTTTTGCCGGAGATAATGGGCTGTTGCAGCGTAGAAAAGAAGTGTGATGTGTCGAATGTGAAACTATTCTACGTAATTTCGCAAGATAGCAAAGATGATGACGCTGAGTCGTCCAGTTTTCTGCAGTCGCAGGTGTTGAAGGTTTCACGGTCCAGAGAAGAGGTGAATTCCCACAATGGGACAAGATGACGACGACGATGATGTAACTGTGAAATGGAACGCGACGAGATTCAAGGGAAAAAATTATTCCACAGGCAACGTGGTTTTTCACAGTTGATTAATTTTTTCCACGAGAGATAATAATTGTCGTCGATTGATGAATGAGATTCGAGAGAACTGCACGAGGCGACGTTATCGCCACAGAATACGACTGATCGAAGATACATCGGGAGAAAGTTATGTCATCAATGGCATAATGAGACCTCGTTGTACCGAATGGAGAACATTTGCGTCTACTTGAATCCACGATCGCTCGTTTAGCGTTTTCAGGTTGAAAAATCGGCCGTCGCTATGCAGATTTAAGGATCTAGGGCTTATCTATGTATATCTATCTCGCGAAATACATATACGATCAGTGGCTCGCCGTCATCTTGCTTCATAATGAGCGATGTTTCACGAACTATTCCATCGGTCTCGTGATTACGTGCACTGGTCGCGATCGACGCTTATGTTCGCATGGAAAATCGGAAAATCAAGTGTAAATGAAACGTATGAAAATTAGGATCTTCGAGGAAAATTAAGATCGTCGACAAAAATTAAGATCTTCGAGGAAAGTTAGGATCTTTGACGAGAGTTTGGATTTTCGAGAAAAATTAGAATCCTCGAGGAAAGTTCGGATCTTCGACGAAAGTTAGGATTTTTGACGAAAGTTCGGATCTTGGAGAAAAATTGAAATGAAACTCGTTTCGGGAAAGGGAATAGAATACCTAGAGGAACGATACTTCCCACTGGTATGTTACGTTAGTCAGCGAGTGGGCATGTTTCGGGCACCATTAGGCCAAATAGCGTTGTTTATGTTCCCATTTTTTCCAGAAGGCGTGCTCCCGTTTTCCAAAAGTGACGGTTTTCAACGTGCGTCGAATTCGACGTAAAAGGGCATTACCGATACAGAAGGAGCTGTCGATAAGGATCACGGA
The DNA here is from genome assembly GCF_001263275.1 of Habropoda laboriosa. Taxonomy (NCBI): domain Eukaryota; kingdom Metazoa; phylum Arthropoda; class Insecta; order Hymenoptera; family Apidae; genus Habropoda; species Habropoda laboriosa. The sequence goes on along the minus strand of NW_017100207.1, from coordinate 897,283 downwards.
TGCCTAAGAATAGCGGTACTTTCTTTTTGCTCCACTGACATCGCCCAACGCGTGTGTGCAGGGCCCCCGTGAATTGCGACACAGATTTTGTTTTGATTCAATGGAATTTCACCAACGAACGCGTCGGAGCTGTTCCACCCAAAACAATCGGAAATTCGCTACGGAACAAAGAAACTGGATCGAAACCGTGTTCCACGAAAAGTAAACCGTTCTCAAATTCAAATTTCCACTTGTTTAAGATAGCGAACACCGCGACAACGAGAGAACGGAAGAAAATTTGTCGCCGTAGAGGAGCTCGAATTTGTTTCTTTTCAACAATTTCGAGCGAACGATGGGGAAAAAAGAAGGAAAATTTTTCTTGTTACGAAGCAATCAAGGGACTTCACGTTAACGAATCGCCCTATAATAAAGTTGAAAAAAAAAAAAAAAAAAAAACAGCAACGATGAGCCCAGCCTTTTGATCCGACAAAATAAAGGTTTCGTTCGAGTGGCAAAAAGTAGTTGGCCTTACCCGCAGTACAGGTATGCTCAAAACCTTCTCCGTACGAATTGTAGCTAATGTCGGTATGAATATGAAATGTTCAAGGTCGCGTTCGTGAAAACAGCTTCAACCGATAGGAGTTTCTTTGCCAATTTTTTTCCACCGTAACTTGGACTTTGTTGAACGAGCACTTGGATAAGAAAATTTTCGAAAAATCGATTCTTCCACTTTTCCTGTCGAAAAATGCACAATTTCGAGGAAGTGCGTTGCTATCGGCGAGAAAAAGAAAGGAGAAAGGTAAGCTCGAAGGATGATCGATTAATTGAATTGAAAATCGAAGTTCGTTTCATCGGTATTATCATTTTTAACGGAACATGAAAACACCGTAATACTTCATCGAGTTCCTTGAAACGCAGAGTTCCGCTATCGCGAGGAAAGGGAGTAAAAAATAACGGGAAACCTCGAAGACAATGAAGTCACAGGTTTAGGAAAGAACCCAGAAGACAAGTACCGATCGTATGCTAATTCCTTTCTGGCAAATCGATTTTGCTTCGCTGACCTGATTCCGAGAGTCCTCGCTGACTGGACAAAACACGCGATCCTTAGGAAACAAAGGAAAAGAGAATAACAAGAATTATCACTTTAAAATAAAACTAGAAAAAGAGAGAAAGTGAAATTCTGAAGAAGGACGAAATATTTGCAATGAAAAGTGAAACTATTTGGTCGCATAAGTGCACAGTGAGACACAATGGCGAATCGAAACGGTGTCGAATTTTCAAACGAATTGATATTAAGATACAGAAATAGATAGGAACGATCGCAATTCGAGCACGTAAAGCGATCCGTACCAAGAAAACAGGAATCGTGCCACATCGCGTAAACTCCTAGGCAGCGAAGAAAGAGAAATGGCGGGAGTGAAAAGCGTCGGAGGGGAGGTGAGATTCTGGTGGGGATGTTGCAAAAGTGATTCACGTGATTCCTTTTGCGTTCGATATTTAAAGGCAGCATGCACCGTTAAAATCCTCCACCCTTAAATAGTAAACTAAGTAGAAATTCCCAGCTTCCTGCACGCGGTATCACGGGAACGTGACTTTTAATCGTTAGAAACTTTTCGAACATCCGCCGTCGAAACAGAAAGTAGCCAATCTGTCGCCTGAACATAATACATACTCTGTGAAAGTGATTGAACGTTTCTGATGAAAAAGAACAATTACGAGGATTAATCCTAGGAAGGATTACCTTATTTTTAAAAGGACACCCTGTACACTGGAAAATTGACCAAATAATTCGTTCGATTCGTAAGAAATTTTAGGATTGATTTGACGAAAAAAAGGACGAGTCCTTTCAGAGCGAACAAACACAGGTCCACGAAGAAAGAGAAATGGCGCGAGATGGAGGAGAGAGGGGCTGGTGGCCGAAGCAGAAACGGGCAAAATCACCAAGGGGGCAGGGAGTGGTGGTAAAAGGTGATCCACGTGTTTCACAGATTTTTCTCCGCGATCGACTTTCAAATCTGCCCACCCGATGCGCCGTAGAATTTCGTCAAGACGTCGATTAGAATGCGAGAAACGGGACGGGTGTCTCGATTTATCACCGTTTCCGCGTGATTTCGCCAAAACACCTCGACTTTCCAAATTTCTTTACCGGGAACCGTGCGAAGCCGCCGATCGAATTACGAAACATCCTCGATCGCGACCTAACGTTGCATCCTTTTTCATCGACAGCCTTTGTATTTACCGTGCAGCGCGTTCTTTAAACGAAATACAAAAGAGTATTAGCACTAGAACTAACAAGTATTATCGTTTGTAACTTTACCACTTTACTTTCTGCATTTCTTCAATCGCTGGCGGGTCATTTTCACCCGGTTGGTCGTTCTAGTGTTGATGGAAATGAACATTTTTTTTTTTAAACACCCTGTACGTTGATTTGGTAAAAATTTGTTTGGACTTTGCGTCGGGTAACCTTGCCTCCAATCATTCGTGTCACTGGATATTCGTTTGGTTTACGAACACCTTACGAAACAGAAGCTTATTTCGATGGTAACCGATACCAAACGATCAGCGATCCTATTATTCGCTGATTGCAGCGGGACACGCATTCGAGGAAGAAAACTGCATTCCAGTGAATTGGGTGTCGGAATTCTGGGTACCCAGTTACTTATGTCACTATTAATTCACCTAACCGACGGACAACTGGAATCCACAGAAAACAGAAAAATACACCAATCGCTCTAACGAAGTTAACATAAAACTAGAATAAAAATGTGAAATTCTAAAGAAGCATGAAATAGTTGGAAAAATATTTGCAATCGAAAGTGAAATTATTTGATCACACAAGTGCACATCGAGAACATGGTCGATCTAAATGATACTGAATTCGAACATGTGCCTTTATTATTATTAGCATTAATGCAACTTTTCATAATGTACAAAACTAAGAAATGAAAGTAAAACCGATGAATTTTAAGATATATTCAAATAAATTCAAATACAATCAAATGTATTCTAAAAAATCTTCATAATATGAAAAAATGAAGAGAGAAGGGGAGAAGTGGATCGGTTAAATTATATTAAAACGAAATTCGGGAAACGATAATGGTATGCGTGATACGACCGAATAAAATGCAAAATCCTTCCTTCTAAGGGCGAGGTCACCGTGGCTAGCTCTGCTCGCATTGTCGCCCGTCATACTACTTTGGTGGGAGCCGACCGCACGCGGTAACGCAGGAAGTGAAAAAAGTTATTCAAATATATGGAAAACTCGCAGTCGATGCAATTTATGGTTGCCTGTATCGTGGTCGGTCGAATCGGTGAAAATCTATAAACAATAAAGGAATCGGAAGTCTCGGTGACGACAGTTCGTCCCGTATTAATTATTTATGATTTTTTCCAACGTAAAAACGTATTGCACAGACTTTTACGTCATTCCAACCATTTCCTTACCCTCATTCACGCGGAATCTCATTCAGAGACCGTTCCGGAAATTTCCCTGTTCTCGCTCGGAGCAAAGAAAAAATTTGCTTCCATGAATATTTCTTCCAGGGAACAATTTTTATGATCTACATTTACAAATTCTAGAGTAAGTTCGCCTGAATTTTCCGCTTTTTTCCAAAATCGTTCTTTCGCCTTTTCAGAATACGTCAATTTAACTGTATCTTCTGTTGGAAACCTTCGACAGTTCTCCACTGTCACTGCCGTTTATGTCAAATTCATTCACCAAACGTTCTCAGTTGCATCTCCAACATTATGTAACAACGAAGCCGACCGATTCCTCCTTTACTCTCCTTATTGGCTCTCCGATCACGCTCGATCGACACATTTTTTTCCTGGTGCGCATCTCGATGGCCGAATAACTTCGTTGTATTCCGTTACAAAGTTACATGCTGTTCCATGGAACACCGGCTGCAACCGAAGCCTCTCCACGATTAATCGATCGACCAGTATCTCTGGTATCGTGTATAACTGCTTTCTTGCGATCAGGGTACTGTCGGACATCGAGATCACTTTTCCTCCGGCAAGTGGTATCGCTGATCTCGGCGTTTCGTATCTAGCGTTGTTCGATCAGTTTTCAGGGAACTTATTGTAGGTGATACCTACCCAGGAAGAATGGAACGTTTTTCAATTTGAAGAAAGAAAGGAAAATTAAGCGTAGATCATCGATACTCTGACGTAATTTGACAGGGATCCAAGTGAAATTTTCGTCTTCCTCTGGAGAACACTTTTGACACTTGAGATTCTCTAATAATTAAACTACTTTCCCTTGGAAGATTTAAAAAAATTCTTTAATTTGAAGAAAGAAAGGAAAATTAAGCGTAGATAATCGATACTCTGTCGTAATTTGACAGGGATCCAAGTGAAATTTTCGCTTTCTTTGGAGAACACGTTCGACACTTCAATCTCTCCAATAATTAAACTATTTTCCTCTAGAAGAGCCAAAAAAATTCTTCAACTTGAAAAAAAAGAAGGGAAATCAAGCACAAATGATCGATACTCTCTTGTAATTGGTCCACGGATCCAAGGGAAACTTTCGTCTCCCTTTTGGAGAACACTTTCGACACTCGAGCTTCCCTTGGCCTACAAAGTAGACCAATTTTGTACAGTGGATGACACGTTGTCATAGGTCGGCCGATAGTTCATTATACTTGCTGATCGGCACGGACGATCGTGATCCAACTGCTGGCTGGGAACGTTTCGATAATTTATACCAAAATTGCGCCATGCTCTTAGAATGATGACAGGGTTACGTTGTCATAGGTCAGCTGACGGCTCGATTATACTTGCTAATTGACTTTTTCGTCATGCTGGTTGTCGCGCGTATAACCCGTGACGAATTTTTCGATATAGTTGTCTTCAGGTATATACATACACGTGGACAGAGCTTTTCGATTCCTTATGGAAGTGTATGATTGTAAAACTTCGTTGCATAAGTTCGAGGTGAAAAGGGCCGCCGAATGGACCCACACACCATTCGTTATCTCGTTGCAAAACCGAGAATTACCGAGTCTCGACAAATTTTCATTGCCACGGGCTTACTCAACAGACCGTGACAGTGATTTACATTCAGAATCTTCGATATCCCCTCAACTACGATGTACATATTTTACAGGTAAAGCCAGGTAATTCTCCCTTCACAAATTTTTTCGATAGGAATTTTTATTTCAACCCTTCGACAGTTTATCCCGCCTGAGACTCCGGTAAAGCGTGAAACATTTAACTGTTTAACTCAAGAGAGACTCTTAGGAAGAAAGTTAAAAAGTCACAACTACGACGTAGAGTTTATCCCTTGTTTCAAAAATGATCATACCCGGCGTAATTATTACAAAAATACCTGTGAAATAAAATTTTCATTACCTTATTTCAGAATTTTATTAGACTGACAAAGGGTTAAATTATACGGAGAATCGTGAACCAATTAATTCGTAAACGCGGGAGTTACCTGTAAATTAAAATCGCAAAGGTAGCAATTTCAAAAAATTCCCATCGATCACCCTTTCGCAAACCGATAATCAGCTGACGACGAAAAGGTTCCATTTTAAAATGGCAAGACAATTGGATCCTCTACGATGGGCTCTTTAAATCCACGAATTTCGATGTCTATCGCGGATTCAAAGCGTATTCAAATACGATTCCGTCTTCTCCACCATAGACATGTGATCCTTAATTCTCAAGGAGAGGACGCTGTCCACCCACGGCTATTTTGCTTTTCAAAAAAGCACACACCATGTGGATAGAGAGAGAGAGAGAGAGAGGATGGCTGAAGAGAGGAGGCGAAGATAGAGGAAGAAAAAGGGAAGCCGTCAATTACATAATGCATTCGAGTCGTGATCGAGCCGATCGAATGCCCGTCTCGATTCCCTCCCCGCGTATACATATATCGTGGTACACGAAACGGGGGACCTCGGTGAGCGCGTGATGGGCGTTCCTCGAGGTCATGGTCACCACGCGTCTCGCGGACGTCGAATTTAGTCCCATACCAAAAATTTTAGCCGCTCCTTACCTGGTATAGTTTTATACTTTTTTTTTCTCTCTCTCTCTCGACGAATAATTGAATAAAATTAAAAGTAACGTGGTTCGACACTCTTTTCCTTTTTCTTTCACATACTTTGAGGTACAATTCGATTGAAATTTTGGAGAAATATTAATCTTGCTAATTCTTCGAAATGTTGAATTGAAAAAAACAAAAGATTAAAGAAACTTCCTGTACTGCTAATTCTCAATAACGAAAGAAACGGAAACTGACATAGCTGACGAAGGAATCGACAATGTTGGTGATACGCGAAATCAAGGTCGCGGCGATATCCATCGAAAAGTAAATTTAACCACGGTTGAATAATTTTATCGCTTTGTTGAAATTCTAATCTTTATCTCTAGTCTTTTAATCCTCTTAGTTCCCTCTCTATCTATCTATCTATCTATCCTGGATGGTTCAATAATTCAACAGTGTCGTTTCGCGTGTCAAATCGTACCTCCGTTATTCTCTGCACTAATCATCTTTCTTACGGAAGGTCGACGATATTCTTTCAACCTTGAGGAAGCGTTCTTTAACGTAGAATTATCGTTATCCTTTCCTACCTGAGGAAACATCGATATCGCGGTGGAGGTGATAGTGGATCGGTGGAGGAAAAAAGGTGATTGAAAGCTAGGTGAACTCGGTTTCGAAGTGCGACAGACGCTTGATCGTCGAGGTCATGGTCACGCGACGGCTCATGAAAGCTAACAGACGCGTCTCGAAATTGTTTTCCAGTCATTGAATCGCTTTACCGTAACAAAAAATCCCAGCTCTCGAAATATGTTACCATTTCATCTGCGATTCCGAGACACCAGTTCAGACTCAACAGCGTCCTGTCCAAATCTGAATCGTTTCGTAGAGAATTTGCGACATTTTATTACTCTGGAGGTCGATCGACTTTCTTCAGTTATTTTTATCATTTATTTGGCAATCAATTTTTGTTTCGATTTTTTTTTTTCCACAGGGATTTTAACGAGTTCAATTGGATTCTTTTTCTATCTATTTCTTTCGATAGACGAATGGAGCATACTCCTATGTCGTTGTCATTTCTCACGAAGAAACGATAGAGAAAAAGAAGCGTTGCGCAATATCGATGAGCCAAAAACTTGATATCACTCACGTTGCTATCGCTGGAACCAAAAAGTGTCCTATTACGCGGCGTCAAGATACACGTGTAACTTCCTTGTAATCTTCTCGGTTTTCTGTGTCAGCAGACATTAAACGTTCGAGTAATATTATCTACTATAAGTGCACGGTCATTAACGTCCATCGGAATATTTAGTCACGCGTGCCGAATCGTAACAGCGAGAGAGACACTAATTTCCTGGTTTCGCTTTCGCTAGACATCACTTCTTCTGGTGTCACGAAAATTCACCTAAATTTCATCCTAGATAAGAAACACCTTCTAGGCCTTCTCACATTTCCAAAAGAATACCCCAATTTTCATCCGACGATCCAAGATACGAGCGAAACGAGTTTGTTTGGACTCTGTGCAAAGCTTCCGAATAGATGTCACTGGTTCGATTGCCTACAATCTACCACCGAGTATCTAATTTCCACACGGTGAAGAGATAGCAGCTTCACCGTCACTCGGTGGAGAAAACTGCACAGGAAGGCGCGTCTGAGCAGACGAAAAGGGAGGGATGCCTAGAATATGGAGCTGTGGTGCAATTTCCCGTTTCCGTCGACCCTGTAGCGAGTTATCTACTTGCCACCGCAAGAACGAAATCACATATGCGGTAATACGGTCGTAATCTATTTTAATTCCGGCCACTTGATATCTTGCATCGTCTTCCTGATGAATAAAACAACGCGAACGAACACAGGGAAACACGTTAATATATGATTTTTTGCTCGACTTCATGACTTCAAGAACGTTGTATACTTTTCGTGCGACCTGGCGTTTGAAAAGAAGAAAGATGACACGATAGAACGCTCTTTATTTACGCGAAACGGATTGACCAGCGTTCGGAGGCTCTTCAACGGTTCTCGAGGAAGAAAATTGGCCGCGGTGCTCGATGAATCGGGGACGTGAAAAGCGAAATCCGAGTGAACAGGGTGAAAAAGAGGAGAGTGGACGTGTAATACATCTAGCTGCGCAGAGCGACGCGTCTTGCTGCTGAGTAGATGACCGGGAATCGCCTTGAGGGAAAAAAGAGGATGCGGGTCGACTTGCTGAAAGGCTCGCGGCCGAGCCGATTACCCGTTTCCATCGATCCGATTCGTCGCGACGCTTTGCGAATCGGCGCTGAGCCTTTTCCGCTGAATTATGTTGATAGCATTCATTCTCGAACATCATCGTCGGCCTGGGACACCGAGCTGTTGGAAAAACAAGTGCCATCGGGGGGCATCCCAGACGCAACGAAAGCAAAACGAGGTTCTCCATAGAATAGATACACGGATCAGATACCCTATAAACTAAATAACAAACCGTAGTACACTTTCAGATCGCCAGATATTCCTCCATCAACATGGAAGATTCGACGGGGTAGAGATACGCGGGCTCTCGCCTTCCGAATTTGCCACATTTTTCCAACTAGGTTCTCGCCTTCGCTCGGGGTCCTTCCAGACTCGTGAATTTAACGAAGTTGCGGGGAAAGAACGAACGTGTCTCGAACGAAAATGGTAATTTGGGGACACAACTATTTAGATACCAAGTTGACCTTTTCCATACTGATCTTGCACCTTGTTCTTCTACTTTTACCACCGCTAAGGATTTGCCTAACGTCTAAAGAACTGAATTGTTGCATACATTACCGCTTTCAGATAGAACCTGGCTGCGGACCGAAAAATTTGCAAGAAAACTTCAAGGACATTTGTACATAAGCGACTGTTTCGTAGATTTACATTGCAACTGTGTGAAGAGTGGCGAGCGCAGGAATTTTATCGATCAAACGAAACCTAGGCAACAAGAGCTGTTAAGACGAGTTTCTTGTATTTCCGAGAGTTCGTCTCGGAGTATGCTTTCGTGAAATTGTTGATAAATCGAGAATTTTTAAGGGACGTTACTTTTGCGCGGAGTTATCGAGAGGTAAGATGCAGGAAGAGTGTGATTTTCAAGCGAACATCGTGGAGAAGAGATCCTCGGGTGAAGCAAGGCTCGACGTTCCAGCAAGTAGTGCATCCTTATCTAAAACAGAAATTAAAAATTCGGTTAGAATCTTTGCTAATCATCAATTCTTCTTTAATGTCGTACATCTTTTCGTTCAAAATTTCAAGAAGATAAAGTGACAATTGGACAGAGTAGAAAATTGAGGTTAACGTTTCCCTAGTTACCTAAAATCTTCAAACAGTGAAAATTCAGATTGATTAATTCATTCATTCATTTTTTCTTCGTTTATTCCTCAAGATTGTCGTGCAAAAGTTCACTTATCTTTCCTTCGTTCAAAGATACCGACAGATTCCATCGTGGACTTCGAAGTCCTTGCAACGTCGTCCTCGGACGTTCTCACGAAAATGGGATCAGAATGGGAGAAAAACGAGTTGGATCAACAAGTATCCACGTTGAAATCGACGCCAGAATCGATACCGGAAGCCGATAATGAGGACGACTCGAACTGGCTGTCTTACTTCGATTGCAGCGCGATGTTCGACGTTACTTGTGAAAATCTCTCTTACTACAATTCTACCAAAGCTGAAAAGGACAGTGACAGTGATCTGGATGACACGTTGATGTTCGACGATGCTGAGGAAGGCGACACTTGCTGCGCGAATTCATACTGTCAACAGTCGTTCGAGGATTCTTGCGAGAAGAAGATCCACGATTTCGATCCATCGTTCATCGATGCTAAGTCTGAAGATGTTGTTTCCGATCAAAGTAGAGAAGATCTGATTAAAACGGACGTAGAAAATGAAGACTGCGCCAAGAGTGACGTGAAAAGTGAACATTCTGTTACCATAATCGAGGACGAAGTGATCGAAGAAGTGAGAACAGAGAAGAAATCGTCGGAAAGTTTGGATTTTTCGAGCGACTCCGAAGAAGAGAGCGACAGGAACTTCGTCTATTCCTCGCCTAACGTGAACATCAACGATTACTTCGAATACAGAGACAGCATGAAGGAGCCTAAGTTCGAGGCAAGTTTAGAGGAAGCAGATGAAATTCTTTCGAAGAAGAAAATAAAAGATTCGGTGATAATAGAAGAAATTGTCGAAGAATCTTGTGGAAAAGTAGAATTTGGCCAGGAAGCGAAAGAAGCAAAGACAGAGGAGACTTTGGTGGAAGATTTCACGGAAAGTGACGTCAAGCACGCAGATTCAGGTTCTCCAGAAGAGTACCTAGAGAAACTAGCAGAGATTACCGAGTTAGTCTGCCCGAAAACCGAAGAAGAAGTTCGAGAGACGTTGAAAAAGATCGCCGAAGGAAAAGCGGAAATAGAGAACAGGAAAAACGAGGCTTTGAAAGATCTATCGGTGGAGTTCAACAATATCGAAAAGTTTGTCGCTGAAACGAAGTCTCTGGAAGGCTACAACAGCGATTCCGATGACAGTGTCGACGAAGTAAAGAAGAACACTGAAATCATCGAGATGCCACTGACTAAAGATCAAGTAGCGGAAAATTTCAAGTCGAAAAATTCGCAAAAATTTGCAGAAGAGGAGGAGAAACGTCGCACAGAAATGCTGCTACAAGAGTGTCTTCAAGTTATCCCTCGGAAAATAGAAACGGAGGAATTTTACCCGGAGAAAGAAATCTCCGAAGAAAAACCCGAATCAGAAATTTCAGAAGAAAGTGAAACGATGACAGCAAAAATGGTGGTGAACGGAATCGTCGAGGACATCATGGCTGACACTGAAGATTCCCTTTTCTGGGAATTTCGGAAAGAACCAGAGAGAACGTACATCAAAGGGAAGGTCTACGATTTCGACGAGAAGAAGCACACTATCAGGTATATTTGCGTAACCGATACAATACAAAAATGCGTCCTTATCAACGTTCTCGCGATATAGCAATTTTACGTCTGGTAAAGTAAACTTACCTGATTTCAGAATGACGGAGGCCTATCTAAAGAAGCACTGCAAATTGAACAAACTCTATCAGACACCCCATTTGAACGACGTGCTATATCTCCATTACAAAGGTTACCGTTTTTACCAAAATAAATTTGGAGTAAAACCGCCGTCCAAGTAATTACGTTATCGAAATTTTGACTTCCTGTATTTTCTCCAGGTTTCTCTTTCATCGAGAATCTCGAGAAATACACGGGTCTCAAGTGTCTATGGCTGGAGAACAACGGGATCCGCGAGATCGCGAATTTGGAGAACCAGAGCGAGCTGAAGTGCCTGTACCTTCACAACAACCTGATAAAGAAAATCGAGAACCTCGAGTGTCTGACGCGGCTCGACACTCTCAACCTCTCTTACAACACTATACGGAGGATCGAGAATCTCGGTAACTCGGGTCCCCGCACACCTCGTTGTTGTATCCTTGATGACCTTGACCTTGACGTGCCTCCGCTTTCAGATAGCTTGAAGTTCCTGAATACTCTAAACCTGTCGCACAACTACCTGCAAGAAACCGCTGACATTGAACATCTCCGATCGCTCGACAGCCTCTCTGTACTGGATATTTCTCACAACAGGATAGAAACCGACCATGTCGTTAATGTGAGTCCGTTATGTCTCCTTAATCGTACAGGCCTCTGGCGTCACTTCGAGACGCCCGCCTCGGCTCTCCGCGCGACAGTGATGTAATTTCACGCTTTTACGAAAGTGCTCGAGCGGTTTTGTAACTGGTGATATTTTTTTTTTTTTTTGAAACGTGCGTGCCTCTTTCCTTCTTTTTTCTTTGCTTTCGGCACGTTGGGCGAGAAAACGTTTGGGCCAACTGCCGAAAATATCTGCGTATACATGTACAAACGGAACGATTAACAACGGGTGAATGTGTCGCGACGACGAAGATTTTAGGAGATACGAAGGAGTTGAGAGTGATATCGTTGATGGGCAATCCAGTTTTGAAGACCATTCAACTGTACCGCAAGACTATGATTTTGAAATGCAAAAACTTGAAGTATCTGGACGACAGACCGGTGTTCCCGCGTGATCGCGCCTGTGCAGAAGCTTGGTGAGTGGGTTGGATTGAGTATTTTTCTTGGGTACGACGATGGTAAAAAATTGTTTGAATTGGACGTATTGAGAAACGAGGTACGAAAGTAGTGTTACAAGCTAACGAAACTGTCACGAAGACAGGATGCGAGGAGGACCGGACGAAGAAGCGGCCGAGAGGAAACGGTGGATCGAGGCGGAGCAGAAGAAAATCAATGATAGCGTGCAAGGTGAGTAAAAATCGAAAGGTGGATGATGTATAGGACTTGTTTGGCTCCTGAACGAAACGGTCGCTCTCGATTTTTTTATCTCTGCACGAGAGACGCTTTCCAAACCCGCCAGTGCTCCGCCATCTTTGATACTCTTGACTCGATAACCGTGCCTCATTGATCCAACCATGCGCAAACACAATTGCCGAGATTTTTCCGTCATAGTCCGTCTATAGAATCGGTGTAAAAATTTTCTTAACTAACAGAGGGCTCGATTCCTGAAGAGTCGCACTGAAAATTTTAAGTTCGATTTTCTTCACATCTTGCAACTCAAAGTGTGCAAGATTTTTGGAGAACTACGAAACTTTGGGACACTGCAAACTGTCGTTCGAGTATCGTGAAAATTACACCGATGTCTCGAGGAAAATGACGAGAATGCGCGACAGTGATCGATCTAGGCGCGTCTATAGGAAACTTTTGGCTAGAAGTGTATGTTAGGGAGCTGCAAACCGATCTAATCTGTTATCCGTTCGATCTCTGTTTACCCGCGGACCTGCGCCCGCCCTCGAAAGCCCTGATAAACAAAAGGAAGCTGTGCAAACCGGTCGAGACGTCCAAAAAGGAGGCGGAGGATAAGAAGAAGACGAAGGAGGACGAAGAAGTAGCCACGGACACGGTTGTGTGCACGAGCAGCGAGCTGGTAAGAACTAGTTTTGTCAAGGTCTGGTACAGAATTCGTGCTTCGAATAATATTCACCACCCATCGGTCCCATCTCCACTATTTCATCATTCACCACGTGAAACCCCTGTCTGTTGCCCGGCCCTGATGGAACGTTCAAGCTCAAACTGGAGGGAAGGAAGAAAAAGTCAGACGGCTCATCCTCCGCTGGCTCCTCCGCGTCCTCGTCATCGGACGAAGAGGTGGAGAACGTCGAGGAGGATGGAACGGGGCAAAAAGGAGTCGAGAAAAGTGACGGAAGGAGGCCAATGGCGGAGGAAGGAAGAAAAGCTTCCAGTCAGATTGGCGAGGAAATTTTGTTACCCTGGCGAGCAAAGGTATTTCTCTCTGGTCTGTATATTTCGTGGTCGAGTGCCACCATAACACGTTTCTCTTTCGAGTACCACTGTACAGCAGTGCTGTTGATATTTGTTTTAAATGAAAATTATTGTTATCGTAAGAATTGGTAAAAAGGATTTTTTAATTATCGCTGATCGACAAAAATAGAGAAAGTTAGAAATATCTCCAAGGACGAGAATAGGGATTTTAGAGAAAAATTTAACGTTTCCTCAGGCTCCAACGTGTAGAACGGCGAAAAAATTGGTGGAAGAGATAGAGGAGGCGAGGGAATATGTGGCAGGCGACGCAGAGCATAAGAGACTGGGGAAGAAAATTTTGGACGAGAGAAGAAGTATCGATGATCCACCAGGTGGTCATGCTCTGGGAAGAGAACTGGCCCATTACGAGAAACTTGTCCTGGAGACGAGCAACGAGACCAATGAAATTACACCAGCATGTTACGAGCAGGGGACCAAACACGATAGTAAATTACACACCAATTCCGAATACGATTACTCCGACGAGAAAAACACTTGGTTACGAGTACCGCGAAAAATATTTCGAGCACGTCCCGCTAATACTTTCCTTTAATTTCAGCTGGAGAACAAAAGTTGACCAAAGATTCCTCCGTTTCTTGCGATATTTTCTACTCGATGGAGGCGAGAGAGAAGAAAGAGGGAAAAATTGTGGATACTGTAAACGAAGAAGGAAGTTCGAGCAACGATATTTTCGATAATCGTCGAGGAAACACCAATTCACATCCTTTGAGCAATCAGTTGAGCAGTATCAGAGAGGATATGAAAGAATTCTGCGCTGATATGGACAAATTCGTGGAGGAGAATAAAATCGTGTTTAAAAATGGCGAGGTGAAGGGTTTCTGGGGTGAAGACGCTGAAGCAAATTCTGAATTAAAATGCGACACGAGCGGTGAACAGGAAGAGAAAGAATCTTCGAGAGGGATGAAAGAAGAAGAGAATTTCAAATGGTGGAGTACTAAGGAGAGAAAATTGAAAGTGAGGGAAATCATGAAAAAGAGAGAAGAAGAGGTTCAAAAATTAGGAAAAACTAAAAAAGTTACAATTTTGGAGGAGAAAGTTTGCAACGATGAACGAGATGACACGAAGAAGCAAATTTCTGCTTCTCCAAGCGTTTACGATTTATTGAACCTGAAACGGTGTCCTGAAATTATGCTGGAAGATGAGAAAACATACCCTGAAAGAGAAGATAATTCTATATACAGCGAAGCTACTGAAAAAGAAGAAAATGAACAGCGTTTTTCAAGTGTCTTCGATTCTTTCTTCATGGAGATGGATCAGAAAAGTGGAATTGACGTGAAGTCAGAAAAAATGTCGAGAACGACCAGTTCTCGTGAATTGCTGGCCATAGAAGAAGTTGAAGAAGGCGTTGAAGAGACAGTGGAGTCTTCCATTGATGGTACATCAAAGTTAGACAACGATCAAGAAGCTACCAAAAAGAAATGTGTGAAAATCGAAATCTTGGAAGCAAACCCTGTCAATATCACCGACGACGACGAGTCAGATAACGAGTCTGTGAAAACTGTAATTAATAATTACGAAAGTCCAGAAATTAACACAGAAGTAAACGTAAAAAGTAATTCAGCAATCTCCTCTGATACTTTGAAAAATGTCCAAGTGCTATCAGACGTCGAAATTCGAAATACTGTCACAGAAAAGTCGAATAACTCGTCTAAATCGCATAAGAGAACATGCGACAGCGAGTACCTAAATGTAGTTAGTAAAAAATCGCATTTGATCGAGGAAATCGACGTTGAGAAAGATTCGAGCGATCGAAGGAGTGCCAGCGAAGTGACTGCGAGATGTAGACAACATATGTTGAGAGAAGCGAAGAAATTTATGAAAAAAGAGTCGCCTTTAATAGACAAGTGTATAGAGAGTCTGATAACAAACAAAGATTCCGAGGGAAAATGGAACCTAAGAAAGTGTCATCAGAAGGATTTTTTGACGGTGAATTCCAACTTTTTATCTTATCCAACTCCTGAAAATTCACAGAAATCTTTGGACGAACTTCGAAGTCTCGAAAAGGAACAAAAATCTGATTCACATAATACGCAACAGTCAGGTGAGTGTTACAACGTAGATACAACGAAAATTAGTTCTATTTGTAAAACGATGTTTATTTCAGACGTACAATCGATCGCTCGAATCCTAAAGGAATCCGAAGATGCTGAAAAGTCTATGCCAAAAAAAGGTGCAAACCTCTTTCAAGAATTTTGCGCACATTTACAACAGATGAACAGCAAGAAGAAGCTGCTGATCGAGCCAGATTTCATGAAGAGCAGCAGGGTAGATCCCGAAGAAAAGAAACGCGACGTTTCATCGCCAATGGAGACGAAACAATCGAGCAATGAACAAACAAAGCCACTAATCGAGGTGATTTCAGAGACATCGACGAATGTAGACGATGTCGAGGAACCTGAAGAAACACTTGCCTACCCTGAAGATTGCGAAATGGATCCAGCATTGAAAGAGAAAATATTGAGAAGCATTAATGCACCAAAGACCGACGAGCAGAGAGAAAGAGGGAAAAAATCGGCTGAGAAATTGAAGAGGATCTCCAGAGAAGCTATGGCGAAAGGAAAATTGCTACTTGAACGATCTTCCGCCAATGGCAGTGATAAATTAGTCAGTGAAACGAGTTAAATTTAATTTTACATATTTATTTTTTAAATCATACTTTTTATATTAATAAGATGACGTTACCTTTAGGAAATCGACGACAGCAGAAAGTTTTTCATGAACCTGTTGAAGGACGATCCTGCGCAGGAAGTAGAAGATGCAGATTCGAACAGGAATATCGATGAAAAAGATGAGAACTCGAGCAAAAAAATTCTCACAGAGTCTTCTCAAGAGTGTACTATAAAAACAGACGAAACTAAGGAATTACCTTTCGTGAATAACGATGGCAGTGATAAAAATGATAAAATTCTTCACGCAGAGAGAGAAAATGGCGGGATGGTGAGGAAAAGTTTGGAGATGCAAGTAGTTGAACAACAGTGAAGAGATAGTTTTAACGTGAAATCTGTAGCGCGAAGTTCGAAGAATTGTTAATACTTGAATTTAGAAAAAAAAAAAAAAAAAAAAATCGATAAATAATTTCACTTTACAAATATGTATCAGAAAAGATGGTAGATTTCGTAAGTTAAGTTGTATTTTCTTCTTTTGTATTCAAATAAACTCGACTTAAGTTCCAACTGAAAATTCCATTTACACGTTAAAAGCTGCGCGAATGAAGTTTCCGTATAAAATTGCAAAAGTTGAAAGAAGAAGCAAGCAAAATATATATCATCGACGGAAGGGCAACCTAAACGACGGATTGTGGCATATTTAGACGTCTCTTCTACTACGTACACTTTATTTTTTTTCTTTGTCCACACTCACATCAATTATATAATAATAATAACGATGATGGCGGTGATCTGATGAACCGTAATTAATAGTAAGAATAATTAATCTGTAATTATGTATAATGACGATTGGCTGCTTGCAAACGAAACAATTATAGTTCTCCGACGTTTCTCTTTACGTTTTCGTCGTTCGTCGAGAACACACCCAGGAGGATTCGACAATGAATGATCCCGTGTCTCCGCAAAAGCTTGGCAGAAAGCTCGTGATACTTTTTTTGTTTTTTTTCTTTTCTGGTTTATACGTTTATAATAGGATGATATCGGAATGAAGTTCTTTTTTTCCTTCCGTTTCGCGCACCGCGTCGAACCTTGCCTCTCTTCTCTTCTCTTCTCGCTCTCTACCTATTTTTTCTTTCTTTACCAGCATTTTCGTCTCGCCGTTCGACCATTTCCCTTTCCATTTTTTTTTTCTTCTTATATCTTGTATAATATAACGCTATACGACTTTTTTCTCATTTTACTGTTTTTTTTTCTCGTTTTCTCTCCTTTATTTTCGCGTGCTCTTAAGAACTACCTTACTTGCTCTCTGGCTCCACGCAGGAAGTAAAGAAACGTACAGATACATTATGCTCCACTGTTTTTTCCTATAATTATTACAATAATAGATTTATAAATTGTCCATTTTCCCCGTGTCTCAGACTCACTCTCATACACACGCATCATTCTCATATCTTCATCTCGGTCGCATGCGCCATTCTTCCCTTTCTCACACGTCCAGACGAACACAAATTCAAACGTTCTCGCGGAATTATTTTCTCACACACTCACGCATTCTCCGTTGCTCCCTAATTGTAAGTGATTCTTCCGAACTGTATACCGAGTGTCGAAGAAGTGGTGGGTCGATGATACAAAAAAAAAAAAAAAAAAAAAATACACGAAAACGCACACCTTCGTTGGAAAGACGAGAAGAATTTCCGATCGTTTCGCCAATAATAGAAGAAGAAAAATTGAATGGTTTTTCTTTCGATCATCGAATAACTACTTCCTCTGTCCACGTCGTGTATACGTCCTCTTTGGGTTTATCTTCGCTTACTATCGTATTGTTTATAGTTGTTGCCTGCCGTTTACTTCTGCAGCAATGAATTAATTATTTAATGCATGACAGCCCTTACACGTTACATGTTACAGAGAGAGAGTACCTTAAACGTCTATGATTTTTTTTTCATTATACCTCTTGCTCGTTTAGTATTAAAGAATTTCCACGGGTTATTGAAAAAGGTTATCGCGAAGCTCGCCGCTTTGAACTCTCGTCTCCTCTTCCGTCTTTGTTTCTATATCTGTTTTTTAAACGTGATCCAGAAGCGTGGTTATCGGCGACTTCGTGAGAGAAAATGGGCGATCCTTTCACCTTTTTGTCCAACATTTTTCCTCCCGGTAATCGAACGTGATTAAAATTGAACGAGCGCGATTGAACGAAAACAGATAATCACTAACGAGATACTTCTCGATCGAATTTGCAATCACACCGCGGAGAGAGAGAGAGAAAGGAAAAACAGTTGAATTAGAGTGGAAGGGACACAGACAGGTGGGCGAGAAAATTTCGAACTCCTCTCGTTCGAGCGCTTTATCAGTCTTCTTTGTATTTCTAGTCCGAGAAAAATAATGTTGATCTCGTTGATTCCTCGCTTGATTTTTATTCTTGATCCCTATTTTTTTTTCCGCTTTTTTTTTTGGTTAAGACGAGTCCTCGCGCCCCGGTCCGTTTTCATCGTGCAAAAAAGGGTCGTACGATTCGAGCGACTCGTGCGCCGCTTCTTTTGTCTCCTTTTCTTTTAGAAGGTGCAACGAGCTACTCGACGTCTCTAACCTCTCGTCTTTGTACTACGTAATCGTTTACTTCTTTATTCGTGTTTCGTTTTTTTTTTTTTTTGGTATTTTTTTTCTTTAATTATTTCCTTAAGGAGGATTGTCATCGTGCGTTGGTGTGTTTTCGCATTATCACCGCGTGCGAAACATTCAACGAAATGTTCCAAAAGTAACAAGTGGTCGAAATATAAATGCTTCCTGAAGATATGTAAATACGTGGCTTTTTGCGTTGGATCACATTTACAATTGTGCAAAGCAAAAGTGAAGAATTTCTTTTCTTTCTTTTTGGGGATGATTTTTCTTTAACAATGTTCCACGGTTTCGATGGTTAGATCCTAGGAATTTTGGAAACTTCGTCTCGGTACGTCGATACGAGTAAAAATAGGGGAAAAATGTTCCTTTCTCGTGATTTTTCTCTTATTTTCATTCGTGTGAACACCGATGG
>NW_017100207.1:869506-878256 GCF_001263275.1 Habropoda laboriosa | reverse complement strand
TAAAATCTTCAGAAAAAGGGTGAGAAAGATTGATCGATGATCGAAATGCAGAAAATACCACAGAAACGTCGCGTTCCGGAGTTTAAATTGCAACGTGATTGCAAATTCGATCCGACTATTTATCGGCGAGGAAAATGAAAAATTACGCCGTGCTACGTGTACTCTATTCCGCGTTGTGCTAAAAAAGTCTCTTCTCCTCGAACGGAAGGGAGGAGAGAAATTCGCAGATAAAAGTTCGAATCGTCTCGAATGCTCGCGATAACGACACATTCTTTCTGCGCCGGAGAATCGGCGAAAGACAGCTCCTCGGACAAATGGATGTTCAAAAAGAAGAAACGGAAAGTAATTGACGATTTGTGCGAAGCAACCAATTTTAACAAATTCGCGATAGATTCGGATAAAAATCGTCGAATAATAGATCTAAAAAAAAAAAAAAAAAAAAAAAAGAATTCGAAGAGTCATCGAATTTTGTGCTTGCCTATCTCCGCATTCGCTCGGTTGTTTGGCCGTTTTTTCGCAATTCCTTCGTGTGTACGACTCCGTTGCGTCGAATTTCGATCGTTAACGAAAAAACGTCACGCTCCGCCTCGAACGGAATGTGTCTCGGTACAAAGTACTCGTGGTCGGTAGAACAGTCTACAAAAAGTGACACGAGTGACAATTATTCATGAAAAACGTTATTCTTGTAAACAGTGTTAAAATCTTAAGATAAACAATGTAAGACTATTCGCGTAACAGTATCAATAGAAATGGATCTGGCTAATAGGATGCGTTAGTTAATGCTCGTTTATCATTGGCCCGTCGATCATTGTTTTTCCATCGATCCTCGTCAAATTCAACGAGAAAAAGAATAAGTCCTGTCGATATTAATTCAGTTCGACGTTAAATTTGACAAGAATCGTTCGTCTTTTCCATTCATTTATTTCTTAACCGTATCGAGAGGGAAAAAACGAATCCACAAATTCCTTCGTTTTTTCCATCTTTCTACAGCTGGAAAAAGAAATCATTTCTGCGACGCGCTACACTGGATAACAATCGATGATGATTACTCATGTGTTAAACTGGTGTTTCTCGCTTGTGCACACTTCTTTCTCCAAGGGAGAGGGGAAAATTTCGCGACTCGAACCCGTGTGCGTCCATATGTACATGTATCGTCGTCGAATCGATAGGTATTATGCGGTATGCGTGTTTTCTCTCGTTTAGTACTATTTCCAACGTGTAATTAAACAAATATTCGGCGTGTACACGCGGCAGGGAGACGAAAGGAACGCAAACAGGACATTATTAGACGAATCCTTTGATGAGATTGTTTTACATCAGTCTCGCATAGAAATCACGCCAGCTAACATCGCTGGAAGATCGCTCCTCGATACGCGACAATATCCAACGATCGAATACTTTTTTCTCGTCTTTTCCCTTTCTTTTTGGTCGATTAGCGCGCGCGCGCGTGTGTGTGTGTGTGTGTGTCTGTGACGATGTCCCGTTCGATTTCTACGCAAATGATTCTCCCTTTTCGTTATCGTTCGAGAAACGGAGGCGGTATTACAGATACATAGCTATGGCGATACCTAGAGTGTACGAGAAACATTCATCAGGCGATATTCCTTAAGACGGTAGTTTTTTTATTTTTCTCTGTTTCGTTTGAATAAACACACTACGTCGCACGTTCTTCCTCTATAACTTCATTTTTTTTTTTTTTATTCAGCTACTTAACGGATAGCGCGAATGCCTCACGGAATGTTCGATCTTCGAAGAACCGTTCTTTCCTCCTTTTCTTTCGTCACCGTGAAAATTCTCTTCCTTCACACTCTGTTCGATTCATTTGAAAACGTTTCTCTCATTTGTATCGTATCGTCGGTGATAAATGGCGATTGACAGGGGCACCCACGAGACTCGAAACGGGTCGCAACGAGGACAATGAGAGAGAGATCCTCGGAGATCCGTATGAGATAATCTATCTTCTTTCATTTTCCCGTTTATTTATTTATTTCTTTTTTTTAAGAGAACACGGATATTACGTTCCCCACGTTTCTGGGAGATAATAAAAACGCCGGGAATCGGTGACCTCGTGCCCCGTGAAAACGACGCCCACGGAGGATGATTTTACTCAAACGAGAGCTAGTCTAGCCGTCGATAATAATTTACCATTATTATTGTTGTTATTATCGTACATACTTTTTTATATATAAAAAAGTGATGAAATCCTTGTTAACTATCTATTCATTTAACAACGAAGACGTGCGTCACACCTTTGGTTGTCTTTTTTTTTATTCTTCAGATTCGATATTTAAATCTCGTCTTCTTTCAACGTTATCCTCCATTTATTTTCTTCCCGTCTGCATCTCTCACCACGTTCTTTTCATTCTTTTTTGGCTGTGTCCAGGGGCTGCGTTTCAATTCGTTTCGACAGCGGATATACGCGTTTTCTTCTTCTTCTTCTTCTTCTTCTTCTTCTTTTTATTATAATACACGCACTATATATATATATTATTATGTATATCGTACTTTATATTTGCTCGTTACTTGAAAGAGGCAGTATTCCTGATGGCTTCCCGTCGTCCATCGCGAAAAGAAGTTACCAAAATGAGTCGCGTCGGCACGTCCTTTTCCATCATTCTCTTCTTCTTCCTCCTCCTCCTCCTTTTCCGTTCTCCATTATGTCGTAGTGTCTCGGAGATCGATTGTTCGCGTTGAAATAGGACCCAAGAGTGTGTTTTTCGTCGTCGATTATCGAATGACAGAAAAAAAAAAAGAAAAATCAAAGAGTGAACACAGCAGAAGGGATGATGTGAAAACGAAAAGAAGTGAAAAGAGAAAAAGCAAGCGGTACGAAAAAAATAACCAAAACGCCACGTTTCATTTTTTCCAAGTACTTTTATTCACCTTTTATTTACTCTTTACGACTTCAGAAAGAGGGGAAAAAAAAAAAGACCGATTCCTTCTCGTTACTTTGCCATCGCCGGGGGTTGTCCTCCTTCTCTCGCAATCGATCCGATATTATTATCGCGGCATCTCTCCCCCTATAAAACGTACTACCAATCCGAACGATCGTCGAAAAAGTCCAGTTTCACGCATCCTTGTCCGTGGACAAAGCGAAACAAACGCTATCCAGAGAAAAGAACAAAGGAAACAAAAAAAGAAAAAAAAAACAACACGAAAATAAAAACGAACGAACGAACAAAGTGCTCGATTTTACAAACTTTTCTTGCGTCTTCTTTTTCTACTCTTTCTTTCTTTTCTTTTTTTTTTTTTTTGGTTTTTCCTTTCTTTTGTTTCTTGTTCGTCGAGTTTGTCGTTTTTCACTATGACTAGAGACTTAATAAATCGTTAGCTTCGAAAAAAAAAAAAACGAGAAGCCTTTGTCCGAGAGGCCACGGAAATCGCGAAATACAAAAAGCACAGATCTTCTGTTTCCATTATTATTATTATTATTATTATATCCTTTATTTTTTTCCCATTTTTGTCCATTTGAATATTTTAAGTACCCTTCTTCCTTCATTTTCTTTGTGTTTTTGTTACGGAACACTAAGGCGAACGTTCCTTCTTTGTGCATCCACCGTTTCGACTAGCAAGAGAGCTCGAAACGCACTAAATAAGGGAGATTTCTCTCTTGAATTATCCTTCACGTGTTGTAAAATCGAAGGAAGAAGGCCCTCGGTTCTTTCATTGGCGCGGAGGATAAGATTCGTTTCATCATTCTTCTCGTCCTTTCTTTCACTTTCTGTTCGTTCTTTGTTTCTGCCTAATTGGTCGCTAGAAGATATGGAGGCGTGTGACATAAAGCGAGATTAGACGAAAAGTAGTTATATCAAAAGGAATCGATTATAAATTGGTTATCGTTTCAATAAAATTCTGTGTGTGTGTGTGTGTTTTTGCGTGTGTCCATGTGTTTTCTTCTTCTTTTTTTTCTTCCTTCAAATCGTCTCGTAAAACGCAAAAACGGTTAGAATAATAATCACGTCTTTAGAAACTCCATCAAACACTTCAATGTGGTTGTCCCTTTAACAATTCCTAAACAGATTACACGTTACTTGTTCCGTTTTAGGAAAACACAATTGTTTTGGTTGTTTTTTCTCTCTCTTCGCGTTCCGGAAGCCACGCTTCTGGGCTATGCTGAACAGGAACCAACCAGCGTTTTAAAATATATATATATATATACACACATTCAGGAATAAACAATTTACCGGAGAAAAGTATGCAAGATAATAAAAAGAAAAAAGAAAGAAACAGCTCCGTAACCCCACCCCCCTTTCCTATCCATTCACGAAAATGTTAAATGCAAAAGAAGAATGCAATAAAATATACAGGAAACTAAGAACATTATCTATGACAATAATCGAGGAACCATGAAATTTGACGGAAAAGAAGAAAAAACTATAGAAAATAGCAGCGTGGTCGCCGGAAAGCGATCGAAATTACAATCATCATTAATATTAATATTAAACATTATCATTAATATTATTACTTTAAATGCATACACAGTTTAAACACCTAGTTTCATCGACAAAAAGAGGACAGAGAGATAGATAGAAAGATAGAGACAGGGTAGATGAAGAGGAACACAGGAGATGATGACACGTGATGAATAGAAATGTGTGAAGGGTAAATTTGAAGGATAATTAAAAAAGAGAGAGAGAGAGAGAGAGAGATTTTGATCGATGGAAGAATGATAA
Source organism: Habropoda laboriosa (assembly GCF_001263275.1). Lineage (NCBI taxonomy): Eukaryota > Metazoa > Arthropoda > Insecta > Hymenoptera > Apidae > Habropoda > Habropoda laboriosa. The sequence goes on along the minus strand of NW_017100207.1, from coordinate 873,583 downwards.
TAAAAATTGTTCAGGAAGAAGAGAAAAGGGAGGGGAAAAAAGAAGAGACGAAACGAACGACGAGGATGAGAGAGAGAGAGTTTGGTCTCGCGGTCCTTAGCTTCGATCAGTGGATTTTCTTTGGGTCCTATTTCAAAGGAACTTCTAGGACGACTGTCTGTCTCGTCGAGAACACGTGCCTTCCTCGTGCAATACGTTCTCAAGGATTCCTCGGTGCTGGACCGATTTTCTTCTTCTTTTTTTAATAGAGAAAGGTGTGTATTCGTGTACGTGTGAATGTGAATGTTTGTGTTGGAAGTCTGCTCTGGTGAGAGTTAGGAGGAACTCTTCTTGGTCTTGCTGTTCTTTCTTTCCTTCGTGTCTCTTTTTTTTTAACCAGAGGAACAGGGAATAGAGAAGCTACGAACTAAACGATTACACGTTACATTTAAATATTCCCTTTCTCTCGTTCGTTCGACCGATGTCTCCTTTCACACGTGGCGAATTCCAATGAAAGGTAAGATGCATAAGGAACAACGCGGTACTTGCCAAATTTCAATTATCCTCTTTCCGGGTTTTCGTTTTGGCAATTGGGCCGCCGTCGCTTCGAGACCTTTCGCTCATTCTTGCACATCTGAATAATCTCGTTCACTCTCTAACAATCTCTTGTATTAATTCGCAAACATTCACGCAATTTCACGAAAGAAGAAGAAAGAAAAACAAAACAAAAACAGCAAGAACGTGTGCTACAAGATGGTCTATACAAAATAAATAATGATAAATCTATATAAAAAACAAAAGGAAAAGAGAAAGAATATTAAAGATATATCAATGCAATCTCGGGCGATTATAGTCACGAGAAACGATGCAATCTTCGCCGATGTATTATCATGCTCTTTTTTTTTCTTTTAAATCCAGCCTTCATGAACAAGGTGAGAAATGATATTGAAAGTGTGTGAAAAAAGAAAGAAAGAGGTGAAAACGGAGAAAAGAGAGAAAATATGATCGAGAGACAGTGTTTCTTTCTTATATAAATGTCGGGACCCGTGGATGACCCACTATGTTATTTAACGGGCGAATGCCTTTCTTTCGTTTACGGCATAGTTCGCGTCTCAGTGTGCAAATGTAAGAATGTTAATGTAGTCCTTTTTTTTTTTCCTCTATGTACGTATATCAATACACGTGCGTACGGTGTGCGTGTAGGTTGAATGCAATATGCGAGAGATTATCGTAACTTTGGCTGCTCGTCGACATACGGATATAACATGTATATATATAGTTTTTCATGATCATGTTCATTTCTTTCTTTCTTTCTTTGTTGCATTTGTGCTGCGCACGAGCGACCGTTTCTTCTTCTTTATTCAGCAACTTTCTCGTTCTTTCCCACGTCTCTCGTGTTCTCGCCTGGTACGACTAATGCTTCGTGCGTGTCGAGGGGGGAAAAAAAAATATGTAAACATCAACCGCCGGAGCAGCCACGTCGGCGCTTCATCGGCAGTGTGAACGCTCTCGGAACCATTTCGTCTGTTTTGTTTTGTTTTGGAAAATTCTTTTTTGTTTTCGTTTCTGTTGGTGATAATAAAACTCGCTTCTTCCAAATGACGTTTACACCTCGAGAGAGCAAGGAGCGTCGTAGGTGATCGATTCTCGATCTCGTTATCAACACCTTCGAATTTCAGGGAAGATCTTCGAGGAGAAGCTATATCAAGGTGTGTATGTGTGTGTGTGTATGTATATATATCAACAGCACGTGCTCTTCGAAGGTTCGCCAAGTGATCCTTGAGAAAGGGGAGGAGAAAAAGGAAGTATGCTTACGACACACAAGGAGAGATTTGGCCCCGTCAGCCTTTTTTTTGGTGCTCCTCTCCGTTCTGTCGGTTTTTTCTTTTGTTCTTATCTTTTTTTTTTAAATATATAGATCTCTTCCTTTCGCCCACGCTTCTTTCTCGATCGTGTTATTATAATTAATAATCATCATCATCATCCGTTATATATCATTCGTAAAATCCGAGTAGAAACCCGAACACCGAAACGATACTGAATAAACTAGAAGCGCTGGTATTCGCGAGTGATTTTATCGCCGACCTTGCCACGCCGCCACGTTAAATCGACGACGCGTCTCTGGTAGTCCTTTTTACCACCACAACCCAAAACGTTCTTAAATTCGCTGCCGCTACTGCTGCTGCTGCTGCCATGGGTCTTCTCTCTACCGGTCTGGTTCTTGCTACTGTTGCTGTTGTTGCTGCTGTCCAGCTGATGTCCAAACTTTCTGATCAATGTCAGCTCCGGCGAATCAGGTGAGTAATTCGCCTCCGTCGAGGATACGGACTTGCCGACTTCGGTGGCCAAGTGGTGGTACTTGATGCTTATACTGTATGCTGATTGGCTGCAGTTGGTTCTTTGGAGGAACGTCTTGGGATTAACCCCAAGTTAGTTCCAAATACGCAGGAACGAGTCCCAGGAGCCCGTACCTACCGCCATACCGTCCTCCGTCACGCCCAGGCAGGACACGCGATTATCGTGACCGGCGAGTATTCCTGCAAAGTAAAATTGAAACACCTGAAGAAACTGGATCTCGCCAACTCTCCATCCACACTCCTTTAAATTAACACTGCTTTTCCTTGGAAAATAGTATACTACATTGGAAAGAAATATGATGAAACGAGGTAAACAATGGAAAAGTAAACAAGACACTCGAGACATAGGAAGACGAGAATGTCGAGAGATGGGCTTAAAGCAAAGTTTCTCTTCTCTCTTGAAAAATAACGTTGTAAATCGAAGAAGATAACGTACCAGCTCGCTCAGCCTTCATGGAATCCCAAACGTTACAGTTGAAGTCGTCGTAACCGGCCAGCAGTAATCTACCGCTCTTGCTGAACGCTACGCTGGTGATACCGCAGATAATATTGTCGTGACTGTACATCGCCAGTTCCTGATCCGCCCTAATATCGAAAAGTCTGCAGGTTGCGTCGTCCGAACCCGTCGCGAAAGCGTATCCATTCGGGAAGAACTGAACAATACGAGATGAAACACCTGTATTAAACCTTGCGAAACTTTCTGGTGTCTCTTCCAATAGCAACGACAGTCCTCCAGCGTTCCCACGGCGTGACAACGGTAACGAGCCGAAGAACGAGCTAAAAGAAAAAGCTAACAGAGATCAAGTACTCACCGTAACCGCGTTTATGTCGCTCTCATGACCCGGGAAGGTTTGCTTGCAAGATCCCTCGCGAAGATCCCACAGTTTCGCACTGGCGTCACACGCGCCAGATACAAATGTGCGAGTGTCTGGCGCCAAGGACAGGGACATTACATCGCCCGTGTGACCAATGAAGGAGGTGCATTGTTGGCCAGTCTCGATGTCCCACAGGGCGCTAATTGAGAAAAAGAAAGTAACACGATATTTCGACGCAGCTTTACACACTTTCACAACCGGCGTAACTACCAATTAAAGAGGGAAAAAGGAATGATATACTTTTATTACACATTCGTACATTGGCCAACAGGCATCTTACCTAAACGAAACGCTTCGAAGTCTCTGCAGCGATACTGGTAGGAAAATGATGGATTGGACGAAAGTTTGAGAAACAAAGATTATCCCTTACCAAGTCATGTCTCCAGAACTAGTGACGATCTGGTTGTCGTCGTAGAATCGACAGCAGGACAAGTACCCAGTGTGACCTGGTAGCTCTCTGCTAACCCTCACGTTTCCTTCCCTAGTTTTAAGACTATAGATGGAGCAAATGTTATCCAGCCCACCGCAGGCCACGTAACTACCTGATGGCGCGTACGCACAAGTCATCACCCACGAGGAGCGCAGAGGGATCGCGTGAACTTTGTTAGTGGTGTAACTATCCCAGACGATCAGTTTTCCATCCTGCGACGCTGACACCAAGTTTCTGTAGGCAGAGAAAAAGAACGGATGTGTAACAGTTCCTTGAATTTCTCACCTAAAATCTAATTGAGATTCTGATGTACATGTAGGACGACGAATACCTTGAGTCACTGCCCCAGTGCATCGCGTAAATCTTGGCTAAGTGACCGCGGAGCGTGCGTCTCGTGCGCATCTGTATCCGACCGATAGGCTCCATGCCCGACGTG